>NW_005178533.1:233663-236360 GCF_000350225.1 Chondrus crispus | reverse complement strand
AATGGGGGGAGCGGGATGAGGGCGGGGCATCTATCTGCAGCAGTTGTGTGTGTAAGGTCTGTGCGGTATGTGGGGGGAGGGCGGGGATACTTGTCCTCCAGCTGTTGACGGTTGGAGGGGTAGTTAGTATTCCGAAAAAATGCACCTGAATGAAGTTGCATTTTTCGGGAAGCGCTGGTGGGGGTGGGCCACGTCATAGATGCCGTGCATTTGACCAATCATACTGTGTACAGCTAAAAAACAATGTGGATCACAGCAATGAACAATTTTCGCTTCAGGCTGGAGAAACAGAAGGACTCAAGAGGAGCCAGCTGCAGGAGCCAGCTGCACCTTTAATTACAACTGGAAACAACTGGATGGTGTGACATGCTCTATAGAGCGGACTGTCATGAGGGTAGAAAACGGGCTCTTGTCGGGTGTGGGGGACAGAAAGGGCTTCCGAGATGATCTGCAAGGTATTGATTCCGAAAGCAAGCTTCAGTGCAGCATCTGCGAAACTGCGGCGAATGCCCGGCGTCAATGGTGGTTTCAAGCGAACACTCCTGGATCGTGAGCCCCGGCAGCATGTTGCAATCAGGCCCGACACGTATTACAAACATGCATTTGCACAGGGATAGTACTACGCTGGTGGACAAAGTGTCTCACAGCTCCCTCCCCTGGATGGTGAAGATCCGAGCTCCTTCGATGAACGGCAACAATTTACTTGCTCTGGCCGAGAAGAAACACCGTTATTATTCGTTGGCTACGTATTCTGTAGATTTTTACTCAGTTGCAACCGATTTGTTGACAAGCACAACACATTACGGAGGCGCGAAGGATCAAATATACGATACGACAACCATTGTGCTGTCCGTTTAATATATTGCGTCTCTGGTTATTCACCTAAGCAGTGTGCTGCACGTCAGAAGTTTCCACATATGAGTTGAAGTAAAACCCGACGTCCAAAACTTCTTCCACGATCACCTCTGTTGACCATTGCTCGGCTGCAAGCACGCTGTTCACTCCATATGTCCAAAAGTGATGGTCCTCGAATGCTGGGTCGTAGTTACATGCCACATATCCGCTCAGCGTTGCACGGTAAGCCACCCTCACTTTCATAGTCCCGCGTGAGGCCCGGATAGTCGAGAACACATACTCCCCGGGCTCCAGTTCAACCTGCACACCGGAACTCAATCCGACCACAATCGTCTGCGCCTCAGACCCGCCCTCCCCCCAACCGGATTCAAACGACAGGCTTGTCGACCCTCCGACGCCGCCGATGCCCTCAAATTTTACTTCGTACTTGATCGTCTGTCCACAACGTCAGCGACCCAGACTGCTCCCAACTGGATGTTACTGTGTTCCTCACCTCTTGTCTTGCGGAGACATCAAATGTGGCCGTCTGCGACGACGTATTGTTAAACGGCGTCGTCGAAACAATCACAGGTTCGACCGTTTTTTCAATCACCTCGGCACTGACCGGCTGTATCGTCGTCGTCACCTGCTGCCAGTCGTACGTTGTGTACAAATCATCCCACGGGGTCGGGCTCCGCAGATACGCGTCACTGGGCTCCCGTCCTTTGTACGCACCGACAGCTTGCTTGACCAACACCTCGCCTAGCCCGAAAGTGGCAATCTCAGTGTCCGAGATGACGTGAATCTCGCTGGCGAAGGCGGAGGCGCTGCTGGGTGTGCTATCATCTCCGGAAGCAGTGATCGAGACTTCAGTTCCCCCGTCCTGGCGGCCGGAGGTTTCGACAGGAAAAGGGGGGTGTGGAAAGGAAGAAAAAAAGGAACACAGGCTCTCTTCGAGAATCACGCGGGCAGGCTAGACGCCCGGGATAAGACTTTTAGCAAGCAAAATGCCAGCAAAACAACAAAGAAAAAACCAAAGAGCCTGCAAAGGAAAAAGGGAAAAAACTGGCGGCAAGCCTCTAAAACTTGAGTGTCTTGGGCTTCTCCCAGGTGAAGTCGGGGTCATCGCGTCCAAAGTGTCCGTAGGCGGCGGTCTTGGAGTAGATGGGGCGGAGCAGGTTGAGCTCGCGGATGATGTGCCCCGGGCGGAGATCAAAGTTGGCCTTGACGATATCGGTGATCTCGGCGTCGGACTTGGAGCCCGTGCCGTAGGTATCAACAAAGATGGAGAGCGGCTCGGCGATACCGATGCCGTACGAGACTTGGACAAGGCAGCGGTCGGCGAGGCCTGCGGCAACGACCGACTTGGCGATCCAGCGGCCTGCGTAGGCGGCGGAGCGGTCGACCTTGGTGGGGTGCTTTCTGGAGAAGGCGCCGCCGCCGTGGGCGCCCCAGCCGCCGTACGTTTCGATGCTGATCTTGCGTCTGGTGAGGCCGGCATCTCCATCCGAGCCGCCGATGACGAAGTGGCCCGACGGGTTGAGGTGGTCACCATCTACCAAGATGGTGCGGTCGTCCAGATACTTGTCCGGGATGACCTTCTTGATGACCTTCTCCATGAGGTCTGTGGCGATCCATTGGCCTACAAGTGGGAAGGTTCGGAACTCTGTGCAGGAGTACACCGTTTGGTCCCAGTATTCCAGACAACGACAACCAAGCGCGAGATCAAGGGTGGTGATTCTGGAGTCGGAATACTTGTCCTCCAGCTGTTGACAGCTGGAGGAAAAGTATTCCGACAAAAATGCAAAGTCATTCCCTGACATCAGGAATGAAATTTCTTTTTTGGGGAAGTATTGGCACCGC
>NW_005178533.1:61124-233600 GCF_000350225.1 Chondrus crispus | reverse complement strand
GCGGTGCCAATTATATAATATCGTGCATTTGACCAATCCTACTCTATGTACAGCTAAAAAACAATATGGATCACAGCAATGAACACTTTTCGCTTCAGGCTGGAGGAACAAAAGTAACCTAAAAGCAAAAGAGCCAACTGCACCTTCAAGCACCGCAGTTAGCATCTACACCCTGCGAGGGAGCCATGTCTGCATTCGCCACCGCGCCAAAAGCCGCCACTCCTCCCACCTGAGCTCCCCGCAACCCGCCCTGCCGTAACTCTCCCGCCCTCCCTCGCGCATGTCCCTCTCCACCAGGGCGCCGCCCAGCAGCGAGGTGCACACGTGTGACACCTCTGCCCAAATATACACACGTATCTTCAAGGCCCCCCAATTGATCCAACCAAGACCCTTCACACCTTCCCCGCTGTGCCGCATCCCGCGTATCCCTTCGTGTGAAGATATCCGTCCTTCCCCTACCCCTCCCTGCCGCCCTTGGCTCCCTATCCCCCAAGAATGCCTGATCCGACGTGCCTCATCACGATCAATCAAGCGGCGCGGGAGCGACTGTGCCCTTTCCGATGTGGCCAAGCCGGGCACCATGTGCATCTGCTTCGTACAGGTCATGCCGTGCGACGTCGACGTCGTCGAAGGTATGAGATCCCATGGGCACGGTCACCGCCCCCATCAGTTTAGCGAGTGAAATTGAGCTCCCTCCATGAATCATCACACTACGCCATGATAGTGAGAATGAAGATCAATGATTAGCATGTGAGTGCGTCCGCAAGTTTACTAGAATCCCACCTAATATGAATCGCACTCTGCGTATCAAAGCCGAGTATTTCGAGTGGATCTCCTTCTCTTTGGAAGAAGCTCGTGGTCGCTCTCTTCCTCATCACTGTTACTTTCACTATCCCTTTCTCCACTGTTATCGCCATCAGAATTCAACCACGGTACCTCTCGACGCTGACGCACGATCGGGCGGGTGGTGCTATGCCTCGAAGTGCCTGTACGTAATTTTAACCTCCCTTTCGTCTTTTTTATGACTGATCCGTGTTTATCAGCATTGTATCTACTGACCGTCTCTCTTTTTGCTCTCTTTGCACTTGATCGGCCTGGTTGTCTGCAATTTCCATCCCGGGCAAGACGAATGTGTTCCGGAATCTCGACGTCATCAATTTGTTCACATTCATTGCAGATTATGTCCACAGGGTGCACAGCGCAACATTCATCAACAATATCACTTGCGGTTTGATCATCCGAATCAACTTCTATGCAAGTGGAGGGATCAAAAGTAGACCCATCAAAATTATCTGACCATATGTTTTCCTTTCGGGTTTTCTCCTTGATGCTGATCAGTTTTCCTCGGATGATCTCTCTCACTGCCCAGCCTCCGCGTGAAGAAAGCCCTCCATCGCATGGAGGACCTGGCAGTCTCAACACATTACATGTGCTCTAATGGTCACAAGTACCTCAGTATTGATGAAACCGGTACACTGGAAAAATGTGACGCCAAAAATTGCAGCCTTGCTACTAGAACGTTCGAATATATTGTTGTGTGGGAGCGACTCAATGCTCGATTGCAAAGTCCTCATTTCGGACCTCAAATGTTTGAATATTACCGAGACGAAGTCTCTCGTCTTTTCCAAGGTGACAAGGAGTACCGTGATGTATTTTCTGGTCGTCTATTCCGCGAAACCATGATGAATCTGGGTGGTGCAGATGCAATTCGGCATGACATCTTTCTGATTCTTTGTGGCGACGGGGCACAGCCATATCGGTCATCAGCATACGGCTTCTGGCCCTTCATTCTCCTCATAGCCAATCTCCCACCATCTGATCGAGTCTCCGTTGAGAACATTCTTCCTCTCCTTTGCATCCCTGGGCCCCACCAGCCTTCGGATTTGATATCATTCCTGAGCCCATGCCTGGACGAGATGGAACCCCTTGCAAGCGGAAAACGTTGCAAGATTTGGGATGGGACTGAGGTTATGGTTCGTTGCCATGCTCTCCTAGTCGAAGGAGATCTACCTGCTCTCAGTAAGATGTGCTCCCTAAAAGGGCACAACAGCTACGTGCCATGTCGATACTGCGTCATCAGGGGGGTCCTTCAGACTAGTTCTACAGATGTTTCGAGTCGACATGTGTATTACCCGAGCTTCATAATGCATAGCACGCGAAAAACAGTCCTGTACGACATCAATGAGCTTCCAATGCGTGATTTGGAGGATACCAAGAATGCAATTGAAAACATTGAACGATTGCGTACTTCCTGTATCAGGGGGTCTGTTGGGGAGAGAAAGAGGTTATCAAGAGAGCACGGAATCAACGGATGTTCGGAATTGTTTCGCCGGCTGGATCACTTACAAATGTATAGGAGTTGCCCGGTTTATGTCATGCATTTACTCTTTTTGAACGTCCCGAGTCAGCTCATGGACCTTATACTGTCGTCAGGATTGATTACATCACCTGAACTGAAAAGAATTGAGAGATTTATTTGTTCGTTCGGAAGTGGAGTTCCGTCCGAGGTGCGTCGTCCGCGACCATTGAAGCTAAGGAGAATGTACAAAGCGGCGGAGTGGAGATTTTTTGTCAACAACATTTTGCTCGTAGCGTTTGATGACGTGCTACCTACTGTTGTCCTAAACGGGTTGCAATCGTTTGTGGAATTAGTGGACCTATGTTTTGCGCCCGTTCTTTCATCTACCGATGTTGAGCGTTTGGGAGATCTGGCCCAGCGCTTCATTCGGTTTTTTGAGGACTACTTTTAAGGCGGACTAGAGGACCGTCTTCATGTGTGCAAATACACTATCCACTTACTACTCCATCTGCAAAATTCAGTACTGGATGCAGGACCTCTTGTTAATGTTTCACAATTTCCGATAGAAAGATTCATCGGGGAAACGGTTCATGGCCTCACAGCCAAACATTTAGCTGCGGAGTCCGTTTTGGAGACATGGAAGTTCCTTGAATCGTACAAATTGCATCGCATCAAGAAATATGTAACAAGCCCCGAAAGAAGCCCCAAAAGAAGTGGCATCCTGAATCGTGAAAGGCATTTACCTTCAAGCGCCATGATGGCAAGGTCCAACATACCTGATTTTGAGGGTTTGCTACTGTGTCACCCTAAGCAAATCTCTACAGTAACAGAATTCAGCAGAATATGTGGGATGGATGTGCGACGAATGCTAGAACGTTTCTACGAGCAACGACTTGGGTTGGACGAAAGTGCTGCTGCAAATCTCGTGGCTCAACACGAGAATATCACGCTTTGAAACAGAATGACGTTTGAAAATCGGTTTGAAGATGAGGCCCGAGTAACATATGTTGGTGTGGAAAGGCAATGTGACGGGGAAAACAGACGAAGAAATTTTTATGTTGCCGCGGAGTTCCTCTTAGACAATGGTACATCGACTTCTGCCTCCTTCTCATCATGGGGCTCACAGCATTCTCCAGTTCTTGTGTTTTACGGAAAAATTGTGCGTTTCCTCGAGCACTCAGTAATCAGGAGCTCCCGAAATGATAAGTTTCTCTTGGTGATGGGGAGCTGGGTCCCATCGGGTTTGCGTAAGGGTTCGCAAGGACAAGTCTTCTCGAGGCTGAAGCGTGATGACCCGAATCTGTTTCCGACAACTTCGATTGAAGGAATAGACGTTATTTCTAGGCACGTATTTGTCGTACAGAAAGAAATGAAGACAACTAACAAACGTCGAGGCTTCCGCACATACTTCGTAGATCCACAACGATCTATAGATTGTCTCCTTGACCGTACATCGAGAAAGACCTTACAGGGGGTTCGCTAAAATGTACTTTTTGACAACAGCAGCAGGGTTTTGAAGGACGGCAAAAGTGACGGCTCGTGGCAATGGATACAGATCTCAACGTGAGAGTGAAGACCATGAGTGTCTGCGATATGAAAAATAAAAACCTCAAATTCGATGCGGGATCCAATTAGAATCTGACAAATAGTACGACTGAAACGCCTGAGGCGACATTGCGGGAATTGTCAGAAGATACATTTGTCGACCCGCCATTGGACATCTCGTGGAGCTCAGAATGACCCACCAGATGCCTAGATTGCAGGTCCGAAAATTGACCATTGGTTCCTGAACGGTCCGCCATTGGTCCTTGAAGAGCCATGATTGACTCACATTTGGTTGATGACAGACCTTTTATTTTTTCAAGTCTATGAGCCTCCTTGCGGCTGATGAGTGACCATTTATAAACCATTTGCCTGGCAATTCATGGAACATTCATCGATCATCCACCCACCATTCATTTATATAAAATCTGCTAGGGTACCACATTACGCTCCACTGTTCTACTGCGTACTACCAACTCGCATCTCTAAATTCCGAGCATTGTGGCGAGCCTTTTTTTGCCACAGAGCTGTCTCAGAAGCAGCGCATGTTTTGCCAGGTGAAGCCCACGATAGTATGGGTGTGTGGGGGGGGGGGGGTAGGCGGGCAAGTTGATTTACCGCACAGCATCTTCAACAGTGCTATCGCCCTCTTCGACGAGTTCTGCGCGCTTTTCTCTAGTCCATTCATCTTTGGTGCCGATGGAGACTTTTGAAGCACTGAAAAGGCGCTGTTGGCATATGACGGCAATGGCCATCATGACGGCACACAGGCAGAAGACGGTGGTATTCCCATAGTTTTTGTACAGAATGAGGCAGACTATGAGATTCAAAGGAAGACGAAAGTAGTTCATAATGGCGGATCGGGTGACCTCGGGAACATACTTTGCTCGCATGGTACCCATAGCCGGAAAGCACAAACTGCAAATGACCTCAAACGCAAGCAGAGCGCCGTACACCTCCCATACATTGGATGATATGGTGGTGACGACAAAGCAAACGACGCCTATGATGTACATATTGCGCATGAATAGCTCAGCGGGTTGTGTCTTCATAAGAAAGACGAATAAAATGCTTCCAATTATGATGCAAACCATGAAGGAACTAAAGATCATGCCATGCGGAATCTCGCCAAGTGACATGGCATGCGACGCGGCCTGTAGCGCCGGGGTCCAACTGAAGACCATGAGATACATGGCAGAGTCAAAGCAGGACTGAATGATGCCGACAAGCAAGATCTTCTCATCGGAAATCATCATATGCCAGGCACTGCGCAAGCCACCGGTGACGGTCTGCCTACTATCGCCAAAGTTCTCGGACCAGGACAACATGACAATGAGGCCCGTGGCGGCGAGAATGACAGCGGCCGTATCAAACGGGGCGACCTTTCCAAACTGGGCAGCGACCATGCCAGCAATCTGGCCTGCGACAATGGCGACGACAGCATTCCCAAACTGGGCCTTTGAAAAAGTGTCGGCGATGAGGTTGGGATCAAAGCCGCAGTTGTTATGCTCCGACACAAGCCACGACTCAAAGGCCGAGAAGAGGATGCTGGTAGCAATGCCCGCCAGCAGCCTGCCGACCATCAAGGTAGCAAAGTTCGGCGAGTGCTTGGTCATGCAGGACAGGGCGTACGTGATGACGAAGACCAGGACGTTAAACTTGCGGCCATACTTGTCGGCGATGGAGCCGATAAAAGTGCCGAAGATGGCGGACGAGCCAAAGCCGGCGATGAAGAGCTGGGCAATCTCCTTCCCGTAGCCGTACTCGGCGTACAGCGTGTAGACGTAGGGCCCCTGCAGCCAGTCGGCCGCGATGGCCAGCAGGTATACGACCAGTTAGTTGTTCTGGAAGGCTGGTGGTACGGCAGGCGCTCGGCGCGCGGGCCCAGGAAGAGGGCGTAGCCGCGGATCACCTGGGCGTCGATGTCAAGCAGCGCATCCGCCAGGCCCAGGCGGCACAGGGCGTCGTGTCTTGGACGGTGTTTGGACGGCGGGTGACTACGCACGTGTGGGGGATCGTGGCCGGGTGGTGGCCGGTGGGGAATAGGGCGGCGGTGAGGTGGCGGGAGCGGGGGGGTGTTGCATGGTGCGCGCGGGGGGAAAGGACGCTAGAGTAGAGCAGGCAGCAGACGACGAGGATGGAGAGCGTGCGGCGCATGATGGCGCGTCGCGGCTTAGTGAAACATCGAGGTCGAGGCCGCACGCATGTCCCACGGCGACGCACGCTGGTGCCAAGCCTGCGTCCAGCGTAGTAGCCTCGTGCAGAAACCGGCGCGCGACCTCGGTCTTGCCGCACGCGAAGGAGTATTAGCTGACGGCCATCCAGCTGACGGCGCTCTTCGGATCACGGTCCACCAGCCAGTGGGCTTCTTGCAGACGAAGAATAGCGGCACCCGACTTGCGAAATTCGACGAGCTATGAAGAGATGAGGGAAGGCCACTCCGGTGGCACTCCGCACAAGAAACGGCGGGGGGATGCTACTGCGGTGGCACTCGGCATGTGATACGACAGCACTGCACGGTTGACCCAGATTTCCGCCCTGCTGTACCTACTGTTACCAAAAACCATACAGGAACCAAGCTCCCAAACAACACGGTTACAGATAGCATATACGGTAAATCCACGCCCGATGGATGAAAGGAAGACGGCAACCACACTGATTTCAGTCCTGCCATCCCCAGACCGGCATCAGCCTCTCTGAGCTGATAGGTCACTATAAAGGCAGGCCCGAACCTCAGAAGCGCTGCCATGGTAAACAGAACAAACGTCGCTGCTCTTTTTCGCAGCAAACCAGGAATGCAAAACGCAAAAGTAAAGAGAAAGCCTAGAGAACATAACTTGGGCGACATTGCTTCGAAGTCAGAAAGCGAAAACAAAGCAGACAATAATCGTATCACTCTCGCCTTCATCCCAGTCTCAGGCACCCCGTTAAACGAAAACGGGTGCGAAGCATGCCGCTGCGAAGCTGAATGAATGGTGAGCAGATGCGGTTGTCCATCGTCATACAGGGACGCATTCCACGGTACCCCATACGAAATCACGCAAACCTCAGGAGCACTCTTCTCAGACTGCTCCCCTGTTCGCTTCTCGCAGTTGGACGATAACCTCTTCACAACACCCAGTGGCACTTCATCAACACGAACCTCCAGCTTTGACCCCTCCATCACGCGTTGAGGCCCGACAAGCCGCACATGTGAAGACATCAACGCACCCCACCCTGCGCCGACACTCTGGGTCAAACGGGATGACACGGTCATTGCGTAGTCAGATATACCATGAAGGTCTTCCTCATCTGATGAGTCTTCATTGTCGTTCCCCATGTCAGACGCTCTGACGGCCTTACCATCGTCTGTAAATAAGAGACGATTGGCACTAGGCATTGCTTTTAGCAAGTCCAGTTTTCGCCTCTTGCGTTTCCGCATCAGAATCACCTCGGAAATCTCATAAATGCTGTCACCCGCCTCGTTAACATTTCACGAGTTAATTTTGTGATTGCAAGTCATTTCCTCGCTTTTAAACAATATTTGGAATGTTCATAAACAAAACTTCTGTTGTTTCAGAGAAAGTGACGATGTACCGTTCATAGACAACATTGAGAATGTTTCTTAGGTCTATATGTATTGCCGCCACACATACAATAGTACTGTTATTAATGCAATCTAATTACCGTCCTTGGCCAATAATAGTAATGTTTTCCATGTCAAAAACATTGCTTTTGGACAACGTTTCGTTATTTCTTTAAAACTATCGTCCAAAAACAATACTTTTTATTGTTTTTCACGGTTTTGCCTCCGCAGTGCAGTAAAGATTTCAAACTGAAAGCTTAGCTTCCAGCGCCCTTCCAGACCGGAAGGACTTCCCGCTCGCAATTGACGCTGATCTGCCCCACCGGCGTGGAAGTGCAGGCTGTTAGTCTACCGCGAGCTCCCTTCCAGCATCCCTGCGATACTGGATCACTTCGAAGTATACCAGTTCGTCGGCAAACTGGATTATGGACAATTCAAGGAACAATGACCCTTTGGAACACATTCCTCCCCCGAACCCACTACTGGCATCAATTAATCGTTTGGTCGGTCGCTCAGACGAGCAACATGCTTTAATCGATGGCATGCAGCACTTGCTGGAATCAGAATTTTCATCAGTTGCCGAAGCAATATGCAGCGCACTGGAACTTTTACCACTCCCAATTGTTTTGTCCAGCAGTGTCCTCAAGTCTCCAATCATTTTCCAAATCCTCCGCCAAGTACTGCGAAAAATTGGAATAACCGTTGAGCAAAAGCATGGACTCCTCGTTTCACAAGCGGTTTCTGAAGCGCTGTATCGCGATGACGTCAGTATGATTCGCACTGCTCGTGAAGAAATCAAATGCTTCAAGAGCTGCAGGAGCGGTGAAGCACCAGCCATGTCAAATGTGAACACAAGTTTAGTTGCAAGCGATAGAGTGGTTGGTAACAAATTTTCTGCTCACAACGAACAGATGGCTTCTTCCAGGAATGTCGATTCAACGTCACGACATTTTTCCGAAAACAGAAGGTTCAGCAGTATATTAGGAAATTCGCCTAGTCTGCCAGAAACCCAAAAGGCGTATCTTACATATTGTGAACAGAAAACTTTCCTTCGTGCAGATCGTGTTAAATTGGTATCCTTAATTTTAAAGGGACCGGCTCTCGGATTCTGGGAAGAGCACATACAGCCTGACCCAAAAATCACTCAAGTGGCATCCGTGTTCAGCATGCTTGAAAAGCAATTCGATTCGCCAGCACATCAACGCCAAATTGAGGCAATGACTGTGAGTATGAACATAGAAGATATACGAAGGAAAGAGTCATGCTCGCGCGTAGCTGCTTTAGGTACACTCTATCATGAGGTCAGTCGTCTGAACGAACAGTTCCCGAAGGAAAAAAGAGGCGAAGTTTTCAAAATTAATACACTTATGAAGATTGTAGACCGATATGTGTGGTCTCGCTCAGCGGAGGAGGACGTCATGCAAGGGAAACTTAAGTACCAAGACCTATACACAAAGCTCTCAGCATCTCTGGTTATTTGGGAAAACGAAGTAAGGCGTGAAGGCAATGACCCTGAGTCATCTGACGATTTTCGAACGGCTCAGAGCTCAAGTTTTATTGGATATGGCGCGCAATAGGCATACTCGAAGCAAGGAGGCAGGAATATTCGCTTCGGGAGTATGCAGCCATTTCGTGCCCCCGTTCGTTCTCCCGTCATGAGAACCGCTCAATCGACAAGCGGACCCGTTTTCGCGAAAAGTGATAGAGATCGAAAAAGGGACATGACCAAAGTACAGTGTTTTAAATGCAGGAGATTCGGACATTATAGAAGCGACTGCAGGGAACTGAGTGGAGGAAACCTTGCTGAAGCCGCGAGGTCTAGGACGAGAGAAATTGGAGGAAGTCCCAACACAGCAGCTGCACAAGTACTGTATGAGCTTGTCGTTGATGAACAAGAATATTTCAGCCCCAGCAACAGTGAAGAGAGCGTTAGCGAGGACGACCCCAATCTTTTTGAAACACTTCTCCTGTCCAATCTCGAACTTAAACAGGAGCCCCACGTCAGCACAGAAAGCATAAGGGACGCAGCACTTGGAAATAATTTTGGGGGTGAGGACGAATTGGCTCAGGCGAATTTTCAGGTGCCAAACAGATCATAAAACATGGCCTTCTGTCTGGCGTCAAACGGCCAAAGGAACCAGACAAGTTTCCAGTAATTGGAGATCCCGTAAAAGGCTGTCAAGTTTCTACACAGAATGTTTACGCCCTAACTCTCAGGAACACTACAGTACAGCAGTTTGAAGGCGCATGTCTAGATACTGGAGCATATCGTACCGTTGTAGGTCTCTCTCAGCTGCTCCTTTATGAGAAGAAATATAGCGTCACCCTCAAACCTTGGCGAGAACCAGCAAACTTTATTTTCGGAGATCACGTACCGCCCTCTCTAGGAGTTGTATTCTTAATCATTACAACGCCCCATGGACCAGTACAAGTTAAAACGCACGTGGTTAAGCCAAATATCCCATTTTTGATTGGCCTGGATGTTCTAGATTATCTCGGATGGAACATATTAACTGTGCAAAACAAATTGCAGTCTGTCTACGACGGATGGCTCATGGACTGTGTAAGAAAAAACGCGCACATATATATCGAATGGGATAAAACCGAGTCCATACACTACTCAGCAGAGACTCTCCGGAAATTGCATCATCAATTCCTGCACCCCTCTACCGGAAAACTACTCAATCTGCTTCGTCGGGCGTCTCATGAGAAGCTCTATAAAAATACCAAAGCAATTTTGGAAGACATCCGCTAGGCATGTCATGTCTGTGAGACATACTCGTGTAAGCCTGTGACTTTCAAAGTGCGAATGCCAACCGAAATAATTTTTAACAGAGAGGTGAGACTGGACTTGATGTTCCTGAAAGAGAAACCGGTATTACACGTCGTGGACAGAGATACAAATTTTTCTGCTGCTCGATTTTTACCGTCCCAGTCATCGGAAGCCATTTGGAATACTTTCTTGTATCGTTGGGTTACTGTTTACACAGGCTATCCTCTAAAAATGTTGACCGATCAGGGAACCGCGTTCTGTAAATCTGAACACTGGCAAAGGCAATGTGAAGAGGCAGAGATTACACTGCGTCACACAAGAGTGGAGTCACATAACTCCCTGGGGAGCGGCGAAACGTATCATGCTCTTCTTAGACCCATCTACCACAAGGTTTCTATGTCGAATCCGAATTTCTCAGCACCACTATGTCTATCTTTGGCAGTGAAGGCAATTAATGATACAGCAGGCCCAAGTGGATTGGTCCCCTCACTTTTGCTTTTTGGGACATTACCAAGGCTTCTTAGAGATCATTCTGACAAATCATCCCTTAAATCTCACCCAACCTACAAAGAAAAAATGAATGCTCTTGCCCTGGCTCGGAAAGAATTCGAAACAATCATCACAAAAAATCGCATCGACTTGGCTATCCGACTATCCGAAAGAAAATACCCCCCTCGAGGGGGCTGATCAGCAAAGCATAAATTTCACCCCGAAGAGATGGTTTATGTCTACCGGGAACGAAAGCGGAAATGGGAAGGACCATTTAGAATATCTAAAGTGCATCACGACAAGTCTGTGATACTGGAAGTCTCGAAGCATTTGCACCAGCAGTTTAACATTTCCCAAATTAAGCATGCCATAACAGATACCAATACCGAATCCTCCCAACCTCACGCGAAACACAAGCAGCTTTCTCAAATTAATCCGGATCACGAGCTGAGACGCAGTGCAAGGGTGAGAACAGAAACCGATAGATACGTTCCAACATTTTTAGTGAGAGACGCTGTTCGAGGAAGCGGCATTTTGTATACAGAGGTCATCAGCCCACGCGATCCGAGAAGCGGAAAATTTGAAGAAGCAAAGTTGAAGGAACTCACGGGGCTCATCGAGAAAGGAACGTTTAAAATTGTTCTGCGAGAAGAGGCAGGCGAAAGACCAAATATAATTCCTACTCGTTTTATCCTTGGCATCAAGCACGGAGATAACGGTACGGAGCTTCTAAAAGCCCGCTTCGTTCTTGGTGGTCACCGCGATCGCGAAAAGCCCTTCCGAGTTGTGTTCAGGTTCACAACTCAACGACACTACGCCATCACGAAGTTCGAATATTGGTTGCTCTTGCCGCAATTTTTGGGTTCAACCTATGGTCGTCGGATGTCAACCAAGCCTACCTACGAGCTGCAGAGAATTTACAGCGCAAGATTTTTATAAAGCCGGACATTTTGCAGTTGTCCTCAAATGAGTTAGTACAAGTACTTAAGCCCTTGTATGGGCTAACAGAATCAGGAGACTAATGGGGAGAAACGAGCAAAGACCATCACACACAAGATCTCAAAATGGAAGCCACCGATGGAGACCTTTTCCTATTTTTTAAGAGAATTGGAAATCGACTTGTTGGTCTATCGGGAAATTATATTGATGATTTTCTCCGGGCCGGGAATGCCGAATTCAAAAAGCAGCCCACAGCTACCACCGCAAGACGTTTTGATACAAAAGAAATACAAACACTACCGCTGACCTTCACCGGTGTCGCACTATCATAAGAAGGAGACAAACGCTGCTTATCTCAAAACAAGTATATTTCTCGTCTGAGGAGGCTATCAATGGACGATGGATTTGCTCAGTACACATCCTTGAGAGCCAAACTTTTGTGGATGGTTCACTCACGTCCTGATATTGCTTGTGCGGTTTCCATGGCGACCCAGGTAACGGAAAGTCTTTTCTCCAAGGAATCTCGCATTTTAATTAAAAATATTGTAGCACACCTTCACAAAACGCCACAGATTAAGCTCTAATACACCAAGCTTGACTTTAACTCACTCTTCATTGTGACGTACACCGGCTCCTCCTTTCAAAACAATCATGACTACAGTAGTCAGCTGGGTTTCATAATACTTTTAGCAGACAAGTTCAACCATTGCTGTATTATACACTATTCCTCTCACAAGTCCAAGCGTGTTGCAAGATCGAGCATGGCAGCTGAAGCTCTGGCTTTCGCGGATGGATTTGACAATTCCTTCATTATCAGGCATGACTTACAAAGAATCATGGGGAGACCATTACCATTGCTCATGTTGACAGATTCGAAAATACTTTTCGATGTTCTCACTAGAAAGAAGTACACAACCGAAAAGCGGATCATGGCAGATATTGCATCTACAAGAGGCATAAGACGCAATGATTATTTCAAACATCGGTCTCATCAAGAGTATACACAATCCCGCGGATGCCCTTACCAAAATAGGTGCAAACAGTGCCCTTACGACATTACTTCAAACCAACAAAATCAATCATCCCATTGAGCAACACGTAGTAAGCTCGACGAGGATAACAAGTTGATTCCTTAAAAAAAAGGGGGGAGGGGAAGTGTTAAGATATCTGAATCATTTATGCAGAATCAAGAAAGATGAGGTAATACTGTAAGAGAGAGGTAGTTACTGTACCTGCGGAATCAAGAAAGATGAGGTAATACTGCAGGAGAGGAGGTAGTCACCATTGTAGCAAGAAACCAAGAAAGACGTGCAACTCCGGATTGCATCAGAACGGGACAGGTGACTACTGCATAATGTAAGGAGGACTCCCCTCACCATGAGCACAAACCTTACACTCAGACCCGTACTTAATAATAGAATTGTAGCTCCACCAGAGATGAGGCACAACAGACACTACAGAAAAAACGCAGATACAACCGACAGTAAAGATTTCAAACTGGAAGCTTAGCTTCCAGCGCCCTTCCAGACCGGAAGGACTTCCCGCTCGCAATTGACGCTGATCTGCCCCACCGGCGTGGAAGTGCAGGCTGTTAGTCTACCGCGAGCTCCCTTCCAGCATCCCTGCGATACTGGATCAGAGCACTTTACTCTGCTGAGATACGATACTCACCGCATTGATTTATGACTCCATGGTGAACTTATTTCTAACACGTACATGAACATCGGAGTACTCGTGGATCTGAGTACTTCAAGAAGAATTTGCCGTAAAAGGCACCGATATTCCGCAGAAAGGCAGCAGCCGTAGTTTTCTGATAACCTTAGAGTGCATGGGTGAAGTTTTGGTATGGAAACAAGACGTTTTTGTTTGAATATGCATTGATACTTCTTCTCATTGCTTTTACTTTAAACTAAAACGGGGTACATCGCGATGCCCACACACACAGCCAACTAAGGATACCCTTTGCGGGAAATTTTACGAGCAACTACACTTCATGAAAGGGACTTGAAATTGTTTTGCGATGTATTGGCATTGAGACTGAAACAGCTGTCGTCGACTCTGAGACTAACAAAGAATTTGATAATCCCATTGTGGCCCGTTGAGTCCATTCTGACAACTGCACTCCAGGTGGTGCGGGTAGCTCAGCGAGCATTCCTAATGATGATTGCAGCACCACCATCCCCAGTAATATTGATGGTCACTGTAGTACCGGCAACTAGAGACACGGTAATATCTGTAGTAGTGGTGATACTTGTGGCATAGATGTTCAGCATCGCTCTTGCTTGGGCCGCAATGGCAAGTGACATGATTTCGTTCTGAAACTTCCATGTCCTCCGCTGCATCTCGCTGAATGGAGATGTCTTTCTCGACGCGCTTGTCATTCACTGCAAAGGCGACTGTGACCAGGGCCAAGAGGGCCAAGAGAAAACATGTGCGGCGATGATACATGTTGGAGAGGTAGACCTGCTTTTTCGGATGATTTGACGGGTTTCGGTTTGGATTGGAGAAAGGCTTGTGGTGCGAGGGATGTTGAAAGACAAAGTAACTGGTTCGGGCATGTCTTATATAGACGCAGAGCTGTCCATGATGTTCAGGGATGAGATGATTCTAGCTCGTTGTGGTGGGTATTGTTGACTTCAGAGATGACCAATCATTGTATTTCTGATATCGGTTGTCCAGGACCTCATCCGAAATGACACCGGATATTGTGCAGATGCTACCCAAATTCAAAGAAAATAAAAGTGTGTCAGTTGAGGCCTCTATAAAAGCCAGGAGCAGGCGAGGACCATGATCCCAATAGAAATTGCTTCCTCACATATGGTGCAAGCATGTCTCGATGGTCGATATACAAACGGGTATCGAGACGACCCTTCTCCACAGACAAGGACAAATCCCAAAGCACGACAAAGGACCGAAGTACTGTCAGTCCTCGGATAAAAGGAAAGTATGGCTTTAGACACAAATGATAATGGCAAACGATGCAACTGTAGAAGAAAAAAGGAAAGCATTGATTACGATACGATTAGGTCCGAACCGAACAATTTGTCCGTCAGGCTCTTGTCGTGAAACATTGGTTACTTTTTTATGGAGAAAGTGCTCCTTGAAACTATAAGACTACGTCTGCTGAAACAGTCAGAAAGCATACGAAATCAATATCTAATTCATGAAACAAACGGAATTGGGAATAGGGTTCAGATGATGCGACCAAGTTGTAATTTGGAGGAAGTAGATTCATTTTCTCAGCCAAAAACGGAGGCCACTTTCCGAAAGTATAATATTAATCTACTTATACCAGCCAGCAAGACATGCGGAAATGAAGCAACATCGCGTGCTCATCTTGGGACGGACATGTTGTTTCCTCGTTAAGTTGCGACGCGAAGAAGAACGTACTCGACCCTTGTGGATATAGTGAATACAACAATGCATCTCATCGTTTGAGAACCGACGGAACTTCCCCAGCACATAACGGGCGCTCGCCCTCTCTTCTATTACCTACTCAAGCAAGGCCGAAGACGGTGATATTTAGGTGTTGGGGATAGCTAATTGCCCTCTCAAAACCTCGATGCCAGCCCCGAATCGTACCATGGCGCACGGCTGCACGGCTATCTCGAACAACGTAATGATGGGCGCCAATGAACGGCATCAACACAACTGCTCTCGATCAACTAGATGCAATAATCTGTAATGCACAGACAAAGCGAAAGATATAAAGAGAGAAATGACACTAGCCAGAAACCTCTTGCTTCGCACACTGACCCCATTCACCGATTCTCCATTTGAGGTACCCCTGTCCAACCGCCAGGTTACGTGTGAGCGAGCAAAATCGCGCTTCCACCAGACGTTCAAATGTTGAGAGATGAAAATCTCCCGAATACGAGCAACGAGGAACCATTGAGCAGCAAGAGAATATGCTGGAGAAATCTAAAACTAGTGGTATCAACGACGTTTTCTCGCTCAACATTGGTGTCATTGTCCTGTGCTGAAAAGAACATAGCCTCCCTTGCCAAAGCAAGGCACCACGGCGCTTTCAAAGGGCTTTCAATTCAAACCCCCTTGCCGCATACAAAAAGGCCGTGTCCTTAGTAAGGCAAACTTTCTCGGGTGTGTGTGAGGTGAGGGCGAGTGTAGGAGAGACTCAAGACCTTAGTTGTGTTTACTGAGGGGAGGAGCGACGACGGTGTTAAGTACTGTGGGTGAGCTATGTACACGTGTAAGATACGACAGCGAGAGAGGGAATAACCTGATGACCAAAGTGCTTTCCTGGAAGGGGTGAAGGTCAGCAAAGGGCACGGATCACAGCGGAGTGGTCGTCCTGCTTGCGGACACGAAGATATCCTAACATTTTTTGAAGACTCTTTTTCTGCAGATTATGAGATGCAAACACGATCGAAACGATGCAAGGGTGCGTTTCCTTCTTTCAGTGGACGTTAGAGATGAAAATTAGTGTTGAAGGCAGCTCAACTGCCCGTCATCGTACATGCGCCATGTCGAAAAAAAAAAGTTCCTTCTCACCCGACAGCACGACATGACAGCACGGCATGATCTGCGGTGAGTGGATTTTGCAGTATAAACAGTGGTTGCGGAAAATAGCTTGTTGTTGGGAACCGCCTGATGGACTGCCAGGCATCGCGGAGGGTGTTTTGCGGGTTAGGTAACAAGAAGGGATTGGTGAGAAAGTGACGCAGTTTGGTAAGCAGGGCACTCCCAGGTAGGAAGTACTATGGTGCGGCAAGGTAGCAAGAGGGGAACGTGAAGAGAGGGGGATGTTTATTTTTTCTAACATTCTGGGGGAAGTGGAGAATTTTGAAGAAACAGGTGGCAATGAGCAAGGGCAGACAGTGCGCGACAGACACAAGAACCTAGGGTTGATTTCAGCGGAGATGGGAAGGGAGAGAAAGCCTTCTTATCAGGGATCTACTACCTCTGGTAACAGTGCCTTGATGCTTTGAGCGTGCGTAGAGGCTTGCCACATTGTGGACATGAAAGGGCGTATCCGACGGCACACTGTTGTATTTGTTGAAGAAAGTGGGGCTATCCTTCCTTGCCCTTTTATCTATCGTGGCTACTCGCGCATTTATACTACTACCACTTCCATGTTTTGTAGACGAACTTGTGAAGCAGATGGGGAAGCGTTGCGTAATTATTTCGTAAGCGTTCAGGACAGTAATAATTATTTCTTGACGTCTTACCCACCTGGTAAATTATTTGGCACTCCCATCAGTATTCGGGTAAACATAAGCGGCATTCCCTTTTTAGAGAGAAGCGAAAGAAATAAATGAGTTGGGCGACGAAGGTGAATGTCCCAGGCAGGGTCATTGATGAGATGTTGTACATGTGAGTAGGACAAGACGAGATGTTTGGTCTCACGGACCCCGATGTGAGAGGAATATGATAGTTTCACAGCAAAGAAGAACAAAGAAAACTTTTTGAAGGAAATGTGGTGGTGGTTCAGGAAAACGATTAATAGCAAGGCACAATTACTCACGAGTTCTCCATACTCACTCTTCCACTGTACACAAAAACGACGAGTCCAAGTTCGGCACGTACAGTAGTTGAGGTGAGAAGAAGGAAATCTAGGCGCAGCACCTTACTTTTGACTCGAGCAAAGTTCACTCATACAGTCGCAAAAAAACCTCAACTCGATGTAAACGTTACCACGACCCATCTCGAAAGGCCCATTTATGTGACCAGGATGAACCTGTCTGGCCCAACCTTGCCATACAGCAACGAGGAGGGTGCGCTCATCCAATTCCTATCGACTTCACGCACCGACTTTCCCCCAAGGGCTCCATGATCGACTAATCCTCCGTGTGTGCTCCATGAGAGAGCTAACGGTTGCGAAGTAAGGAATGGCATGCAGCGCAATCGTGGCATCCTGACCCAGAAAACACACAGCAATGTCTCCAGCAGCGCCAGATCATCTCCTGGATACGTGTAGAAACCAGCAAAGATATCTGTGGTAGAGACTCAAGACCTTGCTCGTATCTACAGAGGGGAGGAGCGACGACGCTGCTAAGTACAGTATGGGAGCTGTGTACATGTGTAACATCTGATGGGGGGAGTAGAGTCTAGCTAGTGTTGATACAATCGTGTCATTCGTCAACATTAGATGCACTCTACTCGGTTTCCATTTCAAGGCCTCCTTGTCCCACAAGACTTCGCTAAGAGGACTGGTTTACTCGTACTGTAAGTGCGCTTTACGTGTGCAGGTGACCAATATTGTTTGCCCTACCGACACTGTTCGATTCGACACTGTCTGTTGCTAGCTATACCAGTAACTGCTGAAACTAAGATTAGATACATATCGTAGAAGGTTGTCCGAAATCACGAATGGGGAAAGAGGGGACACGAAACATCGAAGTAACTACACTTCACGCTTTGGTGAGCATTCACCCTGCCATTATCTTTGCTACGCGCCTTTGCGCACTGTCCCCGCGCTCGTGCGCACTGTCCTCGAGCTCGTGCGCATCTCTGCCGTCACTGTGAAATATGTGAAACCTTGTGTAAGTACTTTAGTGCAATACTGTAAGGACGATGCGCTTGCCCGGTTTACTCCCTTTATAAGAAAGGCCTCCTCCCGAGTAGCGGGAGCGAGAAGAGGGAGACAAGGAAAAGACTAGTGTTCTATGTCCCGCTGGTGAGAGGCTCGACTGCTCGAGCCCCCACCGTCGCGAGACACCGACTCGGCAGTAGGGACGCTGAACATTAAAATTATGTGTAATATCACGATCCGTCGGGGAATTGGTGCCATTTGGCTCTATCAGTCAGCGAAGTTTTGAAAAATAGCAGTTCAGTAGGCCAAAAATTGCAAAGCAACAGTTCAGTAGGGGAAACGACGATTTTGCTCGCCTTGATACAAGCAGTAGGATATCCGACTAATGTGAGCAAAAACACTAGGGAATTGACCCACCATGACAAATATAGTATGTGAAATCTTCGTCGGCAAAAGCACTACTTCAATCATCTTTGAAAAGCTGACGCAGTTCGCATTTGCGAGCCGTATGTCCTTTCATATGGCACAACGAGCTGATGTACGCCCGTTTTTGAGAGCCAGCGCCTGCTTCGTACCAAGAACGCATCCTTTTCCCCGCATTTCGGATTGGTCTCCCCCGGGATGGAGCAAGAGCAACCGGTATATTGATTGCCGAACCGGATAAAACCTTCTCCTGAGCTTCTATTACCACTGCATCAACGTCGGCTTGCAATGGCATCCGAAATACCACATCTTCGTACTGTTCCATCCAGGTAGCTGTCAGGTTTTTAGGTCCAATAGACTTGAACATATTCCTCGTCCCATATTTTTCACAGAGAACGGCTGATCCGTGCCAGCAAAGAAAACCGGATTTGTCTAGGGAATAAGCACAGCATTCGGGAGGTTTCTGCTTTTCTTTGGTAAGAACCACTCGCCTTGTTTGGGTGCCATCCATTTGACTAACTACAGTTGCTTCCATATGATTAGTTCCATCTAAAAACTGGACGTGTCTTTGGCACGGCCTTCGTCGACGGATTATTGCGGCAAAATGCCTTTCTATTTGTGGCAGAGCAGGCGTCGTACAATTGACGGCTAAATTTTGTCGTTTGAGGAATGACTTGCGCTGCGATTCGAGAACAGTTGTTAGCATCGACTGTGGTTCGACGGTGGGAATTTGATTCTTGAGTGACACGTTCATTTGGCTTTCAGCACTTGTGATGAGGTGACCAGGTCCTGTAGTCCAGCATATGCCCGGTAGAGATGATCATCCGCACGTCTAGATAGGTAGTTTGCCGTCTTCACTCCATATGTCCGTTTCACGGCATCAACAGCAATGCGGGATGGTGCGTGAGCTGCGCGTTCGTACTGGGCAATACCTGCTGCTTTCCTCTTTCCCAATGCCTTTAACATATTTTTCTTGACATGTAAACGGTCTAGGAAGAGCTTCGCATTGTCCATCACTTTCTTGAAAGAACAGTCTATGGATTTTTCTTGATCCACAACAGTGACGCGGCCCTGAACATCGAACCCAGACAACCTCTTTAGATTAGTGAAAATCATGGTACACGATTCTTCGCATTTGGTTCCAACCGTGTGTGCAAACAATAATGAAACTAAATTGTGGTTGGGATCATATCCTACCACTTCATAGCTTGTTCCGTAAGACTGCGGTCCGCATCCCTGGCAGTGAGAAGCATCAGATGCTGTAGTCGCTCTACTGCAGTTGCAGAAATGGGACGCAATACTGGGGACAAAAACGAAGCCTGAATAATACTGACGGCCTTGCACAATGTCTGAGCAATCAACAACGCTTGGGTCAAATTTTGCATCATCAGGAACCTGCCCGTTTCTCTGCAGTTGGCGGAATATGAATCTTGCGGCCTTGAAACGAATCTATTTCATCTCGTCCGCTGAACATGTAAACATTTCCACATGATGTCCCAATTCTCGTAGCAAGATGGCATAGCCTTGCATAGTTGCCATCTCCTCAAGGCGAAGGGCGGCCACCATGCGCGATAATTCGCTCTTAACAGCACGAAAGTGACGGAGAGCTGGCTGGCGGATGTAGATTTGTATGGCTGTGACAATAGATACGATAAAATTTGCCGTGAAGAATGGGTTTTGTTGTAGTTCTGGAAGAACTAATCGAGCCACTTGTTTTGCCGTATAAGCAGGTGTGCAGTTTCCCCTACTATTTTTGTCAATTGTCAATTCTTGTCCTAGGCATTTCTGCAGATGGGCTTTATATCGGTGCCACCTCCATCTTCCTGTTCCGGATTCTCGGAGAAACCGCATTGTCGCCTTGCATGGAATTTCTCGACACGTTAATGACACTTTTGTAGCTGTCTGGTGAATATTTGCACCTCTCTGTACACCAAAAAACGCCGTATGTGCCCGACAATACCGCTCACATTTCCATCTGGCATCCATTTCGAGTCCCTCTACTGATTGTAATTCAACTGCCCGTTGGAGGCGCCAACTCTGAGAAGCTTTTTGTAGCATAAACACCCCCAGACGACTGGAGGTGTATGCGCAGTTCGACCTGTAGACCCCGGATCGGAGAAGGGGTGAAGCGGGCCAACCAGCTACCGAACCGGGCTCGGGCGCGGGTAGCGGTGGTAGAGCGGGAGCGAGCAGGGACGCGCGCACGCACGAGCGGATCGACGCCTCGACGCCCCGGAGCAGCACTGGGTGACGTACCAGTGCTGACGGGCGGAGGCGGTTCCGTGCTCGCTCGCGTGCTGCGCGTCCACTCCGGCTCGGCTCCCACTAAACGCGCGCGAAGAGCGAAGGCGACGTTCAGAACAAGCTGGGTCGACTGACCTTGGCGGTCGGTTGAGGACAAGCCCGTGCTTGTCCCCCTCCGCCGCCATCGGTCCGCTCTATATTTAATATACAAAACAATCTATCATAACACTACAGTACCGAGGTACTGTAGTGGGCTACTGTAGTGCAGGTCGGCCTGCACTGTAATACTGTCAGCTATGTCGAGGCTGACAGTACACGTATCACCCGTGGTGCGTGCGCGCTTCGTTCGCGCGCTGTACACGTGTGCACGTGTGTGCGCATGTCCCTTGTCCCCATGGTGTACACGTGGACACGCGCGGTGGTACTGTAGAGCTCGACGCTCTACAGCAGCTGATCTAGTTCTTGATCTAATCTAATTTAAACCCCCGGGGGGGTTATACTACACCGCCCCCCCCTCAAGACTGAACGTCCGCGTTCAGTAGTCTCGGGCTTGTAGAGGCGACCATGTCGGATCCCCTCCCTGTAGTCCTAGACTTGACCCGGGTTCCACCTGACCCGTCCCCCTCATCGCGCGTATTCCACCCCTCCGCCATCCACGCTGCCGCGCTCCCCCCGCACTGCCCTCCCCCTCGCCGCCCCCTCGCTCCCTCGCGAGTGTGGGATTCTCGTTCCTTTCAGTCTGGCCCTGGCCATTCTCGCCACACCACTGTGGTTGTCCCCCTATTCGTGGGGTGTCTCGCCATCCGTGTCGGTATGTCGTCCTCCATCGCAGGTCCTACCTCCGCCCCCATTGCCGGCGTACCGGAGCCTCCGTGCTCCTCGCCGCCTCCCTCTAGGGCCCTCGGGCCCTACCGGCCGTCCGTCGCGGGCTTCGTGCCCCCAGAGGGGCGTATCCCGAGGCAACCCGGCGCGGTCGTGCGCCCGTGGTCCACAGATCAGCTGTTCCATAGGGTTCGCGGCTCCCGTGAGTCGACTTCGTCCGTCGAGATCGTTCCCGCCTCGTGCAGTCGACCTGCGACCTCGTTATCGCCTTCGGCCGACGAGCCGGTGGCGCAGCAAGCCGGCTTGCTGCCTCAGGGGTCGGTGGGAGTGCAGTCGCCGCCGCCGCTTCGTACCGTGCGGCTCGGCGAGGGCTCGGGTGGCACCCCTTCAGAGTGGTTTGGGGTCCCACTTGAACGATCGACGCCGCTCCCTCTCGACCGCCTGAAGTTCACCTGGTGTCGTTATACCCGCTCGGGGGTTACCGTCGGGGAATTGCTAGCGCGTGAGACCCTCCGCTCGGACTTGCTACGTGTACGCAAGGTCTATGAGGCGGGTCGGGGGGAGGAAGCCTCCCTCGTGTTGGGGCGTCTTCTCGCGGAGGGGGACGGGGCGGCCTACCAGATCCCTACTGCGATCGTCGGTGATCGCACCTTTGCTTATAGCTTGGCCGAGGTAGAGTACGTTGATCGAATGGCGGACTATCTTATTAACCGTGGGTCGTCGCCCTCTCGTGAGTTCGTCCTGTCCATGGTCGCGGGACTGTACGTAAGCCCCCGTCCCTTCGCCTACTCAAAAACACGCGTTGCCTTGCAGAAGTCAGCTTGTTCGCTCATGAGGCTACACCGCGTGGCCATTGCTCCCCACGATTGGGCAGCCTATAGGCACTCCGGAGAAGCGGACGGCCGCGTCTTCCGGTCGGCCGTCTTCGAGGACGGTCTGTTTCCAAGCGATTTTCCGTTACTCCCCACCGTGGTAGGGGAGGCACTCCCCTCGTTGGGGGGCATCCCCTACTTCCGTACGTCTTAAAACACTTTGGGGTGGCGTGTACTGATCCGACGCATCCCGCACACGCCGCCCTGATGTACAACGTAGAGAGGGAATGGGCATGGGCACTCGGCAACGCTTTCATGAACGAGGTATCGATCCATGGCGGGGTGTTCGTCCAGCCCCTCAGCGTATTAGCCCATCTGGGGAGGGTAGCGTGGGACCTTCCCAATGTCCCCCTACACCCGCTCGAGCGGAGTTCCCTACATGTACCTTGGACGTACGCCTTCGCCCTCGAGCTGATGCATCGAGCCTGTGATGCGGGACCCCGTCACCTCCGTCACTGGACAGATTTCACCACTGGCGTACAGTCCTCGTTTCTGGCCTATGACCATCGATCCGACACCTTCACGGCGCGGCCTACCGTCGCGCCACCCTCCACTAGGCAGCCGGGAGGCGGAGTCGGCTCGGCCTCACGACTGGCTCGAAAAAAACGTTACCGTGATCTAGACGGGGAGCCCCCGACTTTCCTTTTTGCGGGTACAAACCCGCCATCCGGACTGTCGATGCCCGTTGGCAACCCCCGCCGACCGGCGAGCGCTCAGGTTCCCCCAGTGCCTCCTCTTAACTCGGTCTCGACCCGTGCCGTCCCGAGCGGGGAAGCGCTACGTCGCGTGACACTCGAGCGGGCGGATATCCACGACATAACAATCTTACATCGCGCCCTCGGGGACGCGAGCGATCGTTCGTGGCCAGCGGAAAGGCTGCTGAGCACCCTTGCCAGCTGGTACTTGGCGCGGGGCGACGAGGCCCGGGGCATCGCCGCGCAGCGCGACTCGCACATGTCCGAACTCTGCCACGTGCGCCGCGAGTTAACGAGGGTGCGCGAGGCAATGGCTACGCAGACCGGCGTACTCGAGCGGACGACCGCCGATCGGGACCGGTCCCGGGCCGAGCGGGACGCACTTCGTGCTCCTCGGGTGGCGCCTCCGTCCACTTCGCGCCCGGCCTTGCGAGATCCTTACGAAGATCCGGGACGTGAAGCCCCCGTGGTAGAGAGCGCTGCGACTCTCGAGGGCGGCGAGCCGCGCTGGACGCGTCACGACGAAGTGGCCATGCCTCCTCTAGAGGGGCTGGGCTCGGGGTTACCCCGCCACCCAGGTTATTGCCCTCCGGGTCTCTATGGGTCGGGTCCTACAGCGGCACCCAACGGCTCGAGCCGTTGAGTTCACGGGCGTCAAGTCGCCTCGACCCTTCATTCACGTAAAGCCCTTCTCCTTTCCGTTTGGTTCCCTTCGATTTCCTTTCTTCTTTCCTTGTGCCGACCCGCCTTCCGAAAGGTTTGCCGTTGCGCCCTACGAACTGCGCATCTTGCTCCCTTTGCTTTCGTCGAAGGTCGGGCGCGCGCCGCCCGTTGCGCGCCATTCATGCCTCAAGCGCGGCGCGTCATACCATTCTGCTACTCACACAGCCAACACCGCTTAAAAACCTCCCGTTATGCACGTGCTGCGTCCCGTGAGGTTGCCCTCCGCGTATTCCGCATCACAGCAGTCCTCGCGCTCCTCAAACGAATCGATGCGGCACGACCGTACCTCCTTCAGTATGCCCTTATTCCACGACCCTTATACGTGCAACCTCTCATGTTGACAGCGTGCCTCCTTCACCCTAAGTTGGGGACGAAGGTAAAAATTGAACGAGTTGGCGAGCGTATGTTCCAACTAGTGTAGCTAGAGTATGCCATCGGTCGACAAGCCTCTCGAATAGGTGAGGACCGTATGCATACACATACATGAGGACGACAACGTTTCGTGTGCGGGTCCCCCTTTTCATGCCCCAGCCGCATTTCGTCCCTCCCTCTCCCAGAAAGCGGATCACGGGAGGGCGGTTCCCTGTCGACCGCGTGGGTCGAGCTTCGAGGCTCTATCTTTCTGCGCCGACCTTGGTGGTCGCAATTGGTCGTCCCTCACTTTTTACGCGGACCTCGTTCGCCCGGTCCGTCTCGCTGGGTCTTGCCCATCGAGGCGACGTGGAGAACAGTGTACGCTTTCGCATGCGCGCAATAGAAGGGCGCGACAACGAGGGGAGGGCCATGACGATAGGTCGTTTGCGCGCGTTTTTTTCTTGCGCGTACGAAGGGGCCGTACGATGGGCGGAGTCGTCCTTGTAATTTTGCTTCAGGCAGCCCCCTCGAAAGGCACTGGCGCGTTGGAGTCGAAAGAGGCACGTGCCTCGGGGGACCTGTCCGTCGATGTCTGTGTGCGGCTGATCCACATTTCTTGGCTCGTTTTCTGACTGGGGGCCCGGCGCGGCTCGCGAGTGACCCCCCCCCACCGTCGCGTGACGCAAGACGGCGTGCATGCTTGTCGGCACCGCGCGGCGGCCGCTGGGGCGAGGTTACGTGACCTGGACTCGACCCCCTTGAAGACTGCTTCGATTTGGTGCTCTTGACGCGTGCGCACAGTGGTGGTAGCGGAGCGTGCCGGCGGCGACGAAGCGTAATGAAGGAAGGGGGAGGGAGTCGGGCGAGCCTTCTGCAAGGTACTTCGTGGATAATCCGAGCCGTGCACGCCGCTCTCGATAGTCGAGGGGTGAGATCATAAGTCGTTCGGAACCTCGTCTCTTCCCCGCCGTTGGCCGGGTCCCATCTGGGAGGCGTGAGCAGCAGGGCCGCGTCCTACTCATGTGCCTTGGCCAGCGCGGCGCCCGGGCGCGGAGCGCTTCTGTCTTAGTCCCTGTGTACGCACACTCGGAAAAAACGTCAGAGTAGCATAGGGAGGATGTGCGCGCGTCGTGAGGGATCGCGTCCCGGAGTTCGTCGGTGTCAGGATTGTTTCCGCGTTTGCGTTGGGTCCTTATCGTCTACCCGGACAGTCGGGGTGCGCGTTGCCCGCTTACGGATAGCCGATCGACGCGGCGTGGGGTTGAGAGTCGTGACGTTGGCACCTCCTTGGTGTGTACGAGGGGTGTGCTGCGAGTCGTGCACCATTTGCAGTAAATCGCCTCGGGTGTCTGGTCCGACCGCGCCCTCGCCGGCGTGTGGGCCTGGGAGAGAGGTCGGGGACTCCGCCCCGGTGCCCTCTCAGTGCGGGGTGGCTTTTACCCCAGCGAAGTGCAGCTCGCTCCCCGCGCTGACCTCCGCTGTCCGATTGCGTGTCGTTCCCATCGACACTTGTCCTGTCGGTCGTATGCGCACGTGCGCACGTGCGTCTTGCCCCACTGTACGTCACCTTTCTTTTTTTGATTATTTCCGGAGGCGGCGGCGGTTCGGCATACAGTGTCATTCGGACTGTATTTTCCCCATATTTTTGGTACGTTCCCCCAAATTATTTTGGGTACGTGGTAACGGATTGACTGGAGCGGTAGGGCGGCCCGCGCGGCTTTTTAGTTCTTGTAGGCCCGCCCTTTTCCCATCGGTACCTCTTCGGTCGTGCGCGGTCGCGGGATCATGAGTCTCCCTACGCGTGGGGCTTGTCGCGACCGCTCGCGTCATTTCCTAGCTTGGAGTGTGGCGTCGCCCACCTGCCTCCCGTTGGCGACTACGCGACATATTACGTTGCCCGCGGTTCGTGTCGCTTGGTATTGGTGTGTCGCGTAGTGAGCTTGGACTGTCCATACGTCTTGGCCTCGTTCTTGCTTTCCGATTCGAGCACCCTATCGGCGGGTGTTATCTTGACGCGTTCGTGTTTCTTGGGAGCCCGTATCCTCCCCTCCTGTACTCGATGTTCCAGGGCGTGCCATTTTCGTTGTACCGTCCGTACGGTCTTCGCTTTTCGCGCTTTGTCGACGACGTCTGTCGTATCCGATGAGCTTGACGACCAATACGTTTTGGCGTCACGCGCCTTCGTTTGCCACCCCGGTGGCGTACATTTGTCCGTTCGTACGAGTCATCTGTTCCTAACCGCGGCGTGTTAATTACGCGGAGACGAAGCGGTTGGGGGCCCCCTCCTCAAGAGTGAACGACGGCGTTCACTTCGGAGGTGAGTTCCCTGCCTGTACGCTTTCTCAGTCGTTTCGCGTATCGCGACACTAGCTCCTCGGGAACATGTGTTCGTGCAGTCCAAGTGGGTTGATCGTAGTCAGCCCACTTAATGAGGAACTTTGTAGTTCCGTCCTCTACCACGCCATGCTTGAGCAGACGCTCGACCGCGTACTGCCTGCCCTCGGTGACCTTGTCGGCAAGGTCATCCGGGGTTGTCGTGCTCGTCCGTGGTGCACCCGTCGGCGGTGGCGCATACACGCAGCGATCTGCGGAGACGCGCTCGGTGACACCATCACGATCGATCGTGATGGTACGGCGGTCATTGGCGAGCACGCGGTAGGGTCCGACAGCGGGCGAGGCGAGCTTGTTCGATGTCTTAGCCCCATCTCCGTGACGGAGCCGGGAATTAATGCGTCGTATGCGCTTATCGAAGTCGCGCTTGTAGCGAGCCTGCGTCCGACACAGGCTGCCGTAGGCCTTCTGGATAGTCGAGTCTAAGGTCTTGAGAAACTCGGCACGTTGGTTCCCCCTATCGGCAGGGGCACGTCGCCGTCCGCCCGTCGGAGGGAGAACTGCGGCGGTGGCCTGCTGCGCACGAGCTCAAACGGCGTGGTGCGTGTGGTGCGATGCACGTGGGAGTTCTACGCATACGTAAGCGGCCCCACGTACACATCCCAGTCGTCTTGGTGTTCACCCACGTAGTTCCTCAGCATCGAGGCGATTGTTCGGTTATATCGCTCGACTTGCCCGTTCGTCTGGGGATGGTACGCCGAAGTGTACAAATTCGTTATCCCCAGAACGCGGCACGTGCTATGGAAGAACTTGGCATTAAACTGAGGGCCGTTGTCCGAAAGCAACGTGTGAGGGACGCCATACTTGAACACCCACGAGTCGCAGAACGCAACTGCGACCGTGTACGCTGTTATCGTGCGGAGCGCAACGACTTGCGTCAGCTTACTGAAGCGGTCCGTAATCACGAGCAAGAATCGTTTTCCTGTCTTCGTCTTGGGGAGCGGCCCCAAGATGTCGATGGCGAGGCTCTCGAGAGGCCTCGTAGCTGGGAACAATCTCAATCGATTGAGATGTTTCCTCAGCTTGACCCGGTTCATCGCGCAGGTCCGACACCCTCGCACCGTGGCTGCCACGTCTGCAGCCAGGTGGGGCCAGTAGTACTCGCGTCGAAGTGCGTAGTACATACGGTTCTGGCCCGGGTGCCCCGCGATGGCCGGGTTGTGGCACAGACGAAGGAGCCTGGCGCGGAGCGTCCGAGGCACCACCACCCGTACGGTATCACGATCGAAGGGGTGTCTCCGTTTGAGCACCCCTTGGTGGTCCTCGAAGAACGCGGAGTCTCGAGACTCGGACTGTCGTGCCAAAACGGTTTGGCAGAAGTCATCCACGCGTTGCTTCTCGGCTATCTCCTCTATCGTAAGAGGGGCCGGAAGGTCGTCCTGCGGTGGGGCGACCGGGGAGTCGAGCGCGCCAGCCTCGGGGTCTTCGGCGCGCTGGATGTCTGCGGCGTCGAACTCGTCGTTCTCCTCCCAAAACGAATTGGGTCCTTGGAGAGCGGGGGCTTCGTCATCACCTCGCGGTTCGTCGCGCGTCCGTACGCGCGACCTTGTTCGGGCTTCGGCTTGGTTCCGTGTCGTTACGAAGACATGGACGGCCTGATGATCACAGCTCGCGGTACAAGCGTGGTCCGCGAGCTCATTCGATACGTCTCGAACGGTCGTACTCCCGTCGAAGGTGGGAATGTCGTCATCCACCTCGACGGTGAGGCGAGGGTCATCGGCGACACGAGGCAACACGAGGCGTGACAGGGCATCGGGCACCTGATGCACGCGCCCGGGGCGGTACTGAATGGTGAAATCGTATTCAGCCAGACGTAGCCGCCACCGGGTGAGTCTTCCCGAGCTCTCCGTGAGGGACATGAGCCATCGGAGGGCGTCGTGATCCGTCCGGACGGTGAACTTGGTTCCTTCGATGTACGGCCGCAGTGTGCGGACGGCCCACAGCACGGCGAAGCATTTACGCTCTGTAGCACTGTAGTTCCGTTCGCTATCGCTTAGCGAGTACGACCGGTACCCAACGGGGCGCCAATCGTTTGGCTCGTCGTGCTCCTGTAGGAGGGTGTACCCGAGTTGATATGCACTGGCTTCAGTGTCCAACAGGTACGGTCGGCCGTACCGTGGTAGCGCGACGATCGGCGGGGAGATCATCGCCGCCTTCAGGCTTTCGAAAGCCTGAAGCTGAACCTCCGTTGGGTTATCGAAATCGTGATCCGAGTCCTTGCGCGTTATATCGGTTAACGGACGGGCAATCTTCGAGAAGCCCTTGACGAAGCGACGATACACGTTACACGCCCCGAGAAACGAGCGCACCTGCGTCAGCGTTCTCGGGAACGTGAACGTCTTGAAGGCATCGATTGCCGTATCAGCCACGCTCAACTTACCTGGGGATATAACGTGCCCCAGGTAGTGCACCTTCGGACGAGAGAAGCTGCACTTCTTGAGCTTGAGGGAGATGCCGGCACTCCGCAACAAGCTCAAGACGGTATCGAGATGCCTTGCGTGTTCCGCGTCCGTACGCGAGAACACGATAACGTCATCGAGATAGACGAGGCATATTTGCAAGCGGACTCCGGAGAGTATGATATCGAGGGCACGTTGGAAGGTGGCCGGTGCCCCTTTTAATCCAAACGGCATGCGCAAATGGCGGTACGTACCCATATGTGTCGTGAAGGTAGTCTTATCCCGGTCCTCCGGAGCGACCGGGGTCTGCCAATAACCGGAATTGCATTCCAACGTCGTAAAGAGGGCTGCATCTCCTAACGGGTTGATGCAGTCGTCCATACGCGGCAGCGGATACGAATCCGCTGCAGTCTTCGCGTTGAGGCGCCGGTAGTCCACGCAGAACCGAAGAGAGCTGTCTTTCTTCGGTACGAGCACCACCGGGGACTCCCACTCGGTGCTCGCAGGCTCGATAACCCCTGCGTTCAACATCTTGTTGACCTACTTCGCGACCATTTCGCGCATGGCCGGGCCCTTCCGATAGGGCATAGAACGAATCGGTTTCGTTCCCGGTTCGAGGGGAATGCGGTGCTCTGTGGCTTGGATCGTTCCGAGCGCACCGCTCCACAGACTCGAGTGCTTACGGAGCATCTCGAGCACGTGGCCACGGAGCTTGTCATCGTCGATGTATGACAAGTCAATCTCTTTTTAGCATCCATCGGTGGATTTTCGGGATCCTTCTGCTGGGGGGGTACGGTACCCTCCGCCGTCGGTTGGGATATAGGTGACCGTTCGTCCGGGTCAACCCCTTCATTCCCAGCGGTTGCCTTCTCGTCAGATCTGGATCGGCCAGCTCCTGCCTCTCCGACTTGATCGGTCAAGTCGGTCAGGTGCAACGCGTGCGCGACCCCCTCAGCGACTCGACGTTCGGGCGTGAGGATCGCGAGGGGGTTGCACTTCGCGTATCCCAAGACGGTGTGCTTCGGAAGCCGCCTCTCCCGTCGCGAGAAGTTCGCGACGATGACTTCGAATGTCTGGTTCGGCAGGACTTCCGCGACGCCATTCGTCATCCTCACTCCATGCCGGTGTTGGAGTGAGGGCTTGGGCTCCAGGAACACGAGACCCCTCCCGCGGTTGTCACACGCACACGGGCTTGCGACATCGCGGGGATGGTAACCCAGCGGGCGATTCGGATCGCCTGCGGGGCCTCCTCGCGTACCTCCGGACGACTCGTTTGGCGACCGTGTCGCCTGGTAGGGGAAGTCGGTTCCCCCTTCCCATCGACGATGGCTACCGAGCCACCGTGACGAAGTTTGAGCTTCTGTCCGTCGATGTCGATGCTGCGTACGTGAGCATCGATGAACGCAGTCCCAAGTAGAACGGGAACAGCAAGTTGTTCAGCCACTACGAAAGGTATGCGGAACTTCGTGTTCCGCAACCGGACCGGGAGGCAGACGACCGCCGTAAGTCGAAGCGGGTTACTGTTCGCGCCAGCCAGGCGTGGTAATGGCGCGTCCCGTATTACGTAACGGGCCCAGTCGGGAGGGAGGTCGGCCTTCCTCACCAAGTTGTAGCCCGAGCACGTGTCGACGGCGATCGTGTGGGGCTTAAACGCGTTGCCTTCGGTGGCCACGGAGCCCAAGACGTTATATGTTTTCGACGTCATGAGGCATACGAGGCCATCGACCACCTTGGGCGCGACCTTATCGGTGAGGTTGTTCCGCCGGGGCCTTCGACTTCGGCGTTGGCCCCTCTTGCGTTTCCATCGGCTCGAGTCAGGGGAAGTTCGCGTCTCAGTGACGCCCGTCCCGGTGCTGGAGTCCGTACGAGGCGAACATTTCGCCGGCGACCTTGGGCTCACGGGAGTCAGGAAGTCGACCGACTCGTGTCGGTCTTCGTGAACCGTGTCTCGCTTGTTGCACGTCACTGGGACGTCGGGTGTCCCGGTGATGCCTTCTTCCAACATCGGGTCTACGTGGGCCTCGGTGTTGGGTTTCTCCTGCGATGTCGACATTGCTGGAGTCCCTGTGCTCAACTCCGATAGCTGGGGATGTATTATCGGACAATACCCCCCGTGTCGTTGGCGAGCACGCGGAGACCGGTCTAGTTCATAGGTAAAAGACGGCTCACGCGACCGCGTGTACGTAACCGTCTTTACCCTTTTTTCGAACTACCAGTGCTATCGGAGCTACCCCCTGGCTATCGGTGGCCAGGTCGCCTTCGGGTCCTTGGCCGCGTGGGTCGGGACGATCCCCCCACTGCGGCCGCGCGTCCTCGGCGAAGTACCCGGGTACTTCCTGCCCTTGAGCTGCGACATCCGGACGTCGCAGGATCTGAGGGACGGGTCGAACCGGTTCGCCTTCTTGTCCCTCTGCGGGTAGGGGATACGAGCCCTCTACCCAATCTTGTAGGTACATGATTGCGTTCTGTACCTGTTGAGGTAACCGAGAACGGTCTCGGTCCCCTCTCCCTCCTTGGCGGGGGTACCTTGTGTCGGCCTGGCGGTAGTCGGGCCGATCCCGACGATCGAGTTCGGTACGACGATACCCGCCTCCACGGGGGGCGAAGCGAGCGCCCCCACCCGACCGATTCGGGAAACCTTGACGCGGGGGACGACCCTCGCCGACCGCTTGCCGGAGTAGATTGCGCGCCCCGGGGCGCGTCTCCATCTGGTAGCGGTAGTTCCTGTACGCCGTGAACATTCGTTGTTCCGGCGACAAGAACGGGCAGGCGTACATGGCGTGTCCGTACGCACGACATAGCCAGCACACGCACGCGCTGCCGTCCGTTGAGGCGAAGGTCGCCGCGTGACGCGCCTCCTCATTGGTGAGGAGGGGCACGCGAGGGGCTTCACCTCCGGTAGCTCGGTTTGAGATGTCGAGCTCAGCGACCCGGGGGTCTGTACCCCTGGGCGCTCTTGGAGTGGCCGCGAACGCGGTCGCGTAGCTCGACGTCGTTCCGGTCGACATTGGTGAAGGGGGTCGACCCCCTACTGGCCGTGCACCTTGCGTAATGAGGACAGGGTCGGCCTGCCTCTCATCCTCCCCGACATGGAGGGTAGAAGCGGGCGAACTTGTTGCGGCGGACTTCGTACTCCTGCCAGCCCTCCCTGCCGGTTTCGAATCCGGCAGAGGTAAACCGCATCGAGCGCGGTAAGTGGTCCCTTCCGCCGTTGCCATACGGCGGATGGTCGGAAGATCGGTCTTCTGGCGGCTCGGCAGCCGCTGCACTGTCTCGGAAACTGCGGCACGAGTCGCAGGAGCGAGTCTCCGCACGAAGTAGTGCGCGAGGGACTGTTCGGAGAACACTGCCGTGCACCGGAACGCGGCAGTTTCGAGCCGGTCCGCAAACGTGCTCTCCGTTTCATGAGATTGCTGTCGCGCCGTCGCGACAGCGTCGTACGCTTCACCTAACACGTCGTCGGTTAGGTAGCGTTTCAGGAACTGGTTCACGAGTCCCGGCCAACTCACGTCGTCGTGTAGTTGGCCGGCACGGAGGCCACGCATCGTATAACTCGTATACAGGCGCTCGGCGTCGCGCTCTAACAAGTGCGCGAGGACTCTCACCGCAACACCTTCGGTCAGGTGTTGCGAGTTGAAGGTTATCCGAATATCCTTCAAGAACGGTAGGAGCTGGATCGGGTCCGTACCGTCAAAGCTCTTCATCGTGGGACGGATCCCACGGCAGCGTTGGACGTACTTCGCGATCCGTCCCGCGTCACCCGAGGTAACGAGCCTCGAGATGTTATCCAAGCGGTACATGCGATAGTCAGCAACGGCGCTGAACTCTTGGATCATCGTATGTACCGGCTCGAGCCCGGGGTCAGCCGGACCCAGCCTGCCGAAGGAGGTAACCGGTAGCGTGCAGACGTCTACCGGACCTGGATGCTCGGCGTAACTCGCCGGCGGGTAGCCGCCCCAGCGGGGATCGACGGAGAACATCGGTTCTCCGGATCCGCGGGCGGCTCCTCCACGGTCCTGTTCGTCTGCGTACGATACGCGGTCCATCTGCCGACTACTTCCGGGGATAGGCGGCAATGCTTGGGTCTTGGACGCGAGATTCGCGCCCATCGGGGGACGGGTTCCTTCCGCCGTCCGACTAGTGTCGGCGCCAGTCGGACGCCAACCTTCCGGAGCGACGGCGCTCGGAGGTACGGCACCACCGGGCCCTCTCGTGGGGGCACCGGGCAGCCTTGCGGCCATGGTCCGTTCCATGTCACGACCACGCTGTCGCGTAGCGTTGAGCTCGGCGGAGAGGTGCGCGAACGCACCCAACTGTTCTGCTGACGGAGACGGTCGATCGTCGGGACGTCTCGTCGAGGTTGGCCTCGTGGGGCGACCTTGCCCGTGCAGTACGGGCTGTGCGAGGCGTGAGTCTTCGACGAGCACCAGTCGCGAGTGTAACTCGTCGACTAGTGCTCGGAGATTCTCCAAGGACTGGCTGACTCGATCGAACCTCCCTTCACGTAGGGAGCGGAGCTCGTCCATACATCGCGAGTAGACGGCGTCCGTCACGTCTATACGGAGTGAAGTACGGACTTCCTCGATGTAGTCAGCTATGCGATCGAACATCGCAGCCGCTTGTCCTTCGAGGGACTCGGGCGACGGTTCGCGGTCTCGGAGACCAGCGTCGCCGTCGCGGAACGGCGGTGATGGTGCGTGCATAGCGGCCACCCTCGGATCCGCCGGTTCGGACCGGATCGAAGTGGCGTATTCTTGACTCATGTCAACGCGTACGGACGCGGAGGAAAAAGAAAGTCTTCTCGGAAAGATCTCGGGATCTTCTAGGTCAAGAGACCACTGTAGCATAAACACCCCCAGACGACTGGAGGTGTATGCGCAGTTCGACCTGTAGACCCCGGATCGGAGAAGGGGTGAAGCGGGCCAACCAGCTACCGAACCGGGCTCGGGCCCGGGTAGCGGTGGTAGAGCGGGAGCGAGCAGGGACGCGCGCACGCACGAGCGGATCGACACCTCGACGCCCCGGAGCAGCACTGAGTGACGTACCAGTGCTGACGGGCGGAGACCGTTCGGTGCTCGCTCGCGTGCTGCGCGTCCACTCCGGCTCAGCTCCGACTAAACGCGCGCGAAGAGCGAAGGCGACGTTCAGAACAAGCTGGGTCGACTGACCTTGGCGGTCGGTTGAGGACAAGCCCGTGCTTGTCCCCCTCCGCCGCCGTCGGTCCGCTCTATATTTAATATACAAAACAATCTATCATAACACTACAGTACCGAGGTACTGTAGTGGGCTGCTGTAGTGCAGGTCGGCCTGCACTGGAATACTGTCAGCTATGTCGAGGCTGACAGTACACGTATCACCCGTGGTGCGTGCGCGCTTCGTTCGCGCGCTGTACACGTGTGCACGTGTGTGCGCATGTCCCTTGTCCCCGTGGTGTACACGTGGACACGCGCGGTGGTACTGTAGAGCTCGACGCTCTACAGTAGCTGATCTAGTTCTTGATCTAATCTAATTTAAACCCCTGGGGGGGGTTATACTACACTTTTCTCTCTCTCAAGTGCTTGAAGTGCCTCATCCAGAACTCTGGATTTGTAGGCACGCTTACTCGCGCGAATTCGCTCCAACTTTTCGGTTTGTCTTGGCGCTTGTTGAAGGGGAGGGGTACTGTGTGATGTAGAAAAAACGTTTGGAGTTGCCGTATTGGATTCTGAGAATGTTTCCGACACAAAAACAACACTATCATCAGAACTACTGTTCCCAAAATTCTGAGACGATTCGTGATCGCCTGACTGCCTCAAATCCGCTTCGTCCCTGGAAAAAAAACTATCGAAAATATCATCAACATCATTGCGGAATCGTTCAGGAGAAGAATAAGGAGATTAATTGACATGAAGATCTTCATCAATGAAACCTTTGAAGCAAACAGTATCTGGAATCAAACATTTCCAGCAATTTAGACGACTCTTAGCGTACTCTTTGGCTATCTCATAGCACTTAGAAATGTTTTGCGTGCAACGGGTCGCGCTTTGGACATTGACTGCCCCTCCTTTGTCTGGATGAGCCTGCAGGCATAATCGTAGATAGGCTTCTCGAATGTTTGAGAGAGCGATACTTTTCTCTCTGCTGTCCGGGAAAAACACTCTCAAGACAGAAGTATTTTCGGCGATCGCATCGATTCTCTGAAGCTGTTCATTGTCACCTATACCCATTCTCAACGGACTTGAAGATCGGTAGGGTACCCTTTTTGGTTTAGGGTTTGGCGGTTTGGGGGGGATGCCAAGACTGGTAGGATAATAAGAGGGTGGTGACGAGATGAGTGGTGGAAACGCATATATGTGACAGATATGGTAGGATTTTTACGGGAAAAACCTACTGATCCTGTCACTTTTTTGTTTCGCTTATTGAGTTGTAACTTTTCACGAAAATCACCTACCAAAGGTGTCAAAAAAGATCTTCTCCTACTGAATGATTACCTTTTACCCATTTCTCGTACTGATCTTGAAATCTCCCCTAAAATTATACGATTCCTGCCTTTATTGTGTATTCTGTGAAAATACCACAGTCACACTCGCTCAAGACGCCACCTTCAGCGTCTGGGCCCAAAGGCGCACAACGTTTAGTGGCAGATAGCACATCTGTCATCCCCTTACAACACATGTAGTGCAGAATAAATAGGACCAGAGACTCTTTGGTCTCCCGCTCTAACATACACCATTGTGACTGCGTCAAGTGTAGACATGTAAGTTATTCTTTGCGTGTTGGATGCAAGAGCCTCACCGCGACTCCACAACTGGTTCTCAGCCAATTACAACACTGCGGAGTTCCGGCTGAGAGCCTCTGCATGGGATCTGACAACTACTAGGGGGCATTAAAGTCACCACAAATTATCTACATCGTCGTACAAAAGTGGTCCAATTTTGGACCCATCCTCTTTATAACTTCATAGCCGTTTTCAGCTCACCGATGATGATTTTATGGACGACCCTTGTACCTGTTGCTGATCTTCGCCTTCCAGGTCTGTGCTGCACCTTACTCAGCAACAACAAAGCAGTAGAGGTTACTTTCATGAAAGTCTTGTGCTTTTTGAGCTGTCTCGCAGCAGCGATGTCGTTCTTCTTCTGGTCTCGCAACCTGGCTGCACGAGCTCGATGTGCGAAATTTGGCCGCCTTTTGCTTTTATCAATCCGCTTTCTACTCAATCTTTTGAAGTGCTTTTCCACGGCGGTATTTGATCAGCTGACTAACCGTCCATCACGTTGCGGCGCTCTGCACCCTACCGCGATCCGTTGAGTCCCACATGCAGCGGCCGTGATGAATTCAGGCTTTCCAACCTCGGACAATATTTTGCTTGCTGTTCTGCCATCTGCCGATCGTTCTGCAATTTTCTGTAGCGCCTGTACTTTGTCTCGCTCTTGGTCCAGTATGCAGATCAAGTCTGCATATGTCTCTGTATCTGTTTCTGGCTTTTAACGCTGGCGATGCAAAAAGAAGGACCACATTGGTTTAATACCACGCTTGACGTTCCGGGCTTTTTCTTTGTTGCTGTGACTTTAATCCTTGAATTGATCTGGAAACGCTGCATTGAATGGAACTATTCCCGTCTCACAGAATGACTTGCCAATGCCATGGATGTTAGTTTTTCCATGCCTGACAACTGCGCACATCGGTTTTAATTGCACAGTCTTTGTATCGCATATCATGTGTAAACAGAGTTGGCCTCTTGAAGTGTGTATGGCTTTCTTGAAATGTTTCAATGGCTTGATCGCACGAATGGAGAAAATGGGACGTATTGGCAGGAGCCTGTAAAACTTCGATATTGTACTTCTCGCATAATTCCTACCACATAAACCCCACGACAGCTATATCCATCAAGTTTTATAATAATAGTTACCTGTGGAACAATAGTTCTGACAAATCTATTGAAATGCTCCATGAAACTATGTATTTTCTGTTGCTCCCTTGACCCATTTTCATTGCACAGTACTACCCCATCTCGCGGAAACCACTCTTCTTTTGTAAAGAACGTGAGATCTTTAGACGCCTGGGCGGCTAGAGCTTAACGTGAGGGATTAGAACGTAGAATTTCTCAACACAACGATGTCCGGCTCCTCATCTTCCGAGGTCCGGCGTGCTCCTGCACTTTATTCTCTTTCTATTTTACTTCCTTTCCATGATATTTCGTGTCAGCCTCTCCGGTCTACAGTTGCTCATGAATGCAGGCTGTCGGTCATCTGTCTCCCCCCTTCTCCATGCGTGCTGTTCTGTCCAGGTGTACACGAGTGACAGCAATTCTCCTCCAACATTGTGGCAGAGCTGGAGCTGACATAATTCTACATCGCCCCATGGCTTTACGCAGCGAAGAAATCATTTGGGCAGCTCTAGTTCTGCCTTTGTCTCTCTGGCGACTTTGTGGCGTCCAGGAACTCCCTTACTATATCCGATACGTCCTCAAACAGTTCCTTTAGGCCTAAAGGAACTGTTTTCATAATTATGAAACCTCTCGTGACTACAATGGGCATGCAGGAAGGCAGCCGAAAGGAGATGGAAATGTTGAAAGCGCTCAGAGAAATTCTTGCTTAGACAGGATGCTGCATATGCCCGGCCGTTTGGTTCCTCCGTTTTTGTGAAGGACAGTGGCAGACGATGTGTCATCAGACACATGCATTACGTCGGGCTGGTAGAAAGCAAGTCGACTTCAATTATCGCTGACAGCCCTGATGCTGTGATAGCTGTAACTAACGAAGACGATACAATTGTGGTCATGCCGGTCGAGATCAAAACAATGACTTCCGTCTCAACTGTTGGGGCTGCGACGGATTTGAAGGAGAAATACGGGGCCTTTGTATGCATCGAAAATGTAGGAGTCGATGAAAGAAGCAACGAACTATTCCAAGAAATGGTACCTACGACGCAGTACCGAGCGCAAGTGCTGCACCACGCTGCACCCCTCGGAGTTAATCACGTCATGTTTGTTGTCGGCACGGGTGGTTCTATGACCGAGGGGCGGATTGTATATGTCTGTAATATACAATTTTCTGAGCAGTTTCGGCATAATTACACTTATGCTTTGGACTGTGTACGAAGAGCTGCGTTTGAGTGGATAGGAGGGGAGGCCACATACATACCGAAAGAGTTCGACATTCATCTCAAGAATACTCATGCATCAGACATTCACAGCTTCATGTCTTATTATAACTTGAGCCAAGCTCTACGGAAATCTGTCATAGAAAGAGGGTCACCAATACCGCCTAGAACAGCAGTCGGTTCTAAAAAGGATTTTTCCAGAGTAAAAAGATTAACAATTTTCCCAAAAATAGGCTAAATTCTTACTGTGGTCATCCGCGCATACCGTCTATTTACGGCGCGACGAACAGAACCGCAAGGCGCCTAGTGCTCCTCTTCCTATTACCGTACTACCGAGACGGACCGTCTCCTTTTCCTCTCGATCCTCCCTCCGCCGTTGCCACAAACCCTCGAAATGGCCTCCCTTCCTGTCCTCGTCCCGACCGCGCGGCCCCTTCGGCGCCGCGCCATCTGCCACACAAGCACGTCCTCCCACAACGGAAGAGATAGGTCATGCGCAGTTGTTCAGTAGTCTTGACAGTTTTCACTACATGCGCTTCTGCGTGCCGCTTTACATCAATATTGTTATGTGTGGCAATCATTGCCACACATAACTTGGCATTATGCCAAGTTGCGGTGGGTTTCTGCCATGGCAGAGCTGGAGAAGGTTCTTCTTGGGATATATACAGCCGTCCCTCTTTTTGTGTTGCTCACCGGTCCTTAATATTGTAAGACTAGCGATCCCTTCAGTCGCAGTGTAGACACACTTTGTGGACTTCATCGGGAATTGTTAGATGAACCAAGCAGAAGAGATCCGTCCGAAAAAACTTCAACGCCTCTGAGTATTGCTCTCCAAGACACTGAATAATTGCGTCCAACCCAGATCAATTCATCCGCCCATTGCGCAAATGATAGCCATGTTCACATTGTCAGACATCGTTCCCCTGTGTCCGTGTGTCTACGCAAATACATTGCAAGCATAATAAATAGATCACCATCTTCATTAAGGACCGTGTACTGTAGTCACCCAGTTTAGGGTCTGCGATATTGCATCAGCACCGCGCACTCGAGTGTGTGCAACGGCAAATCCAATTCGGACCACGTCTCCAAACTCCTCGTCACGTACAAGCTAAGCCCGACTGTCGTGGGATAATAATCACCTGCTTTCCCATAGTTATTGATATCTTTCCCCATCATACTACGCACATCGGCAGCATCATGCTGTACTGACCACAGCAATTATCCACTTAGAGCGTGCACATTCATTTCAATTTCCATCAACCTTCCCGCCTTCACGACTAGTTTCCGCCGAACGCAAATCCAAACCCAACGATGCATTCCCGGACTGCATGAAGCAGTTTGAAACTGTATAGAAGCGCAGAGATTTTGTCGGAGAATTTCTCCGACAAAATCTCTGCGCTTCTATACTCTGGCAAATCCATTGGATTGAAGCAAGTTTGAGCCAAGGGAAGGCGCACTGTGTTCCCGGAGACATAATGAATCTGGAATTTTTGCACCCCATTCATACCCGGAAGCGTCTCAAAGCCCTCCAAGGGCACTTTGCTGTTTCCTGTCACAAACATCACGAGACGCGCCAGGTCTTCTTGATCCATGTTATGATTACATCTCCAGAACCATGTGATCGGCGGTGATGCGGCAGTGTAGCCTGTATATTCTACATTCGCTTTCAAGTCAGCCATGTCAATGTCTGGCAACCCTGACATGAGTAGTTCTAGCTCGAGCTCGTTATAGATCCTAATGTCGTCGTAGGGAATGAGCTCGTAGAATCCCTTTTTGAAAGCTTCAATCTGCTTCTCGATCGCCTTCGTCATACGCACTTCCGTCACCAACCGTACATATACACTATTATCCTCTGTAACTGCAATTTCCCTTCCACTTAGCACCAGATCGACAACTGATTGCTTTCCAAAATCATCATATAAGTGAAATGTGCGTGGAATTGGCGTAGCTGAAATAAAGAGCGCATCAATACCGCGGTATCGGGCCCGAGTCTTCTCCTTTCGATTAAATCCCAATCTATGTTCCTCTTCAACGATCAGCAAGCCCAGGTCTGGAAAATACATTTGTCGTTGAGTAACATCTCAGTGCCTATGGCGACGCGCACCTCTCCAGAGCATAATCTATCTCTGTTCTCAATGTTTATCTTCCGTGAAGTAAATCTGGTCATGCGGGCCATTGCGACTTTGAGGGAGGCCCCTTCAAATCTGCTTCGAAAAGTATCGTAGTGTTGCTGCGCCAGAATTGTAGTGGGGGCAAGGATTGCGACATGCTTCCCAGCTGCCCAGACCCGGAGCCTCGCTCGAACTGCAACTTCGGCTTTTCCAAACCCCACATCACTGCAAAGCAATCGGTCCATTGGGCGTCGATTCTTACTCATGTCTCTCATGAGCTGTTTTTTGTGACCTCCTGGTCCTCGGCGACGACATCGGCTAGGTTGTTGCTGGTGAGCGTGACGACATCCGACTCGTCGGCGGCGACGAGAGATGCGACGAGAGAACCGGTCAACTAGGGAGGAATGTTTCGAGGGCACGTTTGGTGATCCGTTTATCGCCGAAGAGACGACTGGGTACGAATTTCCCAATCCCTACGTCCAAAAACCTTTCCCCGTATATTTGTTTATTTTTTTTGAGCGCATGCGGTGCCGTGTAATGAGCAAACAGGCCTTCAGGATCGCCCATAGTTTGTTAGAAGTGGGCGACATATGCTTTAGGCGCGAGCAGGGCTGTATCTGTACGCGCAGCTGCACATACTCCCACACCGAGAAAGAGGGAGAACACGCAGATTCAACCTTTGGAATTCAAAATCTCAATCTGGACTTGAGCTCGAAACCCTTTTCTAAGCACCCCGGCTGAACGGGGCACCCCAATGAACAGAAATAGATCTTACAAGAGAACTTCTTCGGATCTCCCCGAGAAGCGGACATCTTGGACTTCACAGAAGCTTTAATGTCCATAGACCACTGGTCGTTCTGTCGAATGATCTTCAAACACTACTGAGCTTTGATAGCATTTGTTCAAAGGCTATCTCCCGTAAAAAGAATTTTTCGTGGTAGATCTAGGACCAAAAAGACGGCCATTTCGAAGAAATAGACTCATTTCTCCAACGAAAAGCACTTCTCCGAGCAAACTGCAACCATTTCTCGTGACTCGACGTTTACGTTTCTCACGACTTTGGCCCAGTCACATAGATCATGCATTCCTACGCCGCATGCTTTGCACGAAAACGAAGTTTCCAATCCCGGAAAGCGACAATGCTTCTCCCCAATCCCGCAGAACATTCCTTCTTTCTCGTTTTCTTTGTCCGTTTCCTTTATTCCTCCCCGACTACTTCGCTCCAGTTTTCTTCGCTTGAAGGCTTGCTCTTGAACGGATGCGACTAACCTCCTTTTCGCCGCTCTGAAAATTTCCGAGTCATGTTCTAGCGCAATTTATTGGACACCTAAGTCCAAACATGCCAAACCCATGGACATGGAGCCTGCTCTAGGATTATAACAGAGACCTGCAGGCTTGCACCACTGCTCGAGAATAGATACACTGAGATCTTTTTCCATGTCTCTAACTTTAAGGTTGTTGCCTTGTTCACAGCAGAGGGGATTTCGGGATTGTTGTACGTTTGTCACACAGTTCACCCATGACGGAAGGGTTGAGCTTCTATAACCTTTAGCATATGAGTAGTGATGCTTTCGCCTGCGATCGCGCGATCTCCAGAATACCGCTGCGATGAATCCTGACTCTTGAGGGTGCTGCGATAATGTCTTTTTCTTGATTGTTGACGGATCTTGTATGTAAAGCATGGGGTGCTTCATCATTTCCATGCCCTCCGCACATACAATTGAAAAAAGCTTCGAGAATTGAATAAAATTGCACAACATATAGCACACGCCGCTCTGTTTCATCGCCATACCGCAGTGACGTACAACCTGTTTCAGGCAGTCCTCATTGGATTCATCATCTTGTATAACAGTCATGACCATATCGGCTTTCCCTTGCACCATTTTCCACTCATCTTGTTGTGTCATGAAGTCTTCAGGTGTAGCCTGCACAATCTTCCACCCAACCGGTAATAATTGAGATGCCTCAATCAGTTGAGATGCCTCAATCAGTTGAGATGCCGCAATTAGTGACGCTGCCCCTGCAATTGATTCTACTGGTCTCTCATTGTTCTCTCTACAGTGCCCGTCTGCGTATTGAGTCTGCGATGAGGGGGATTCTTTGGCCGTAGAGCCCCTCTTCTTCACTGTCTTTCGAGCTTCCATTCTCTGAAATATCTGGAGATGATAGTTCAGTGTCTGAATCATTCGTAGGTTGTTTATGTAAACCCAGGTGCTCACTGTTCTCTTGAGAAATTTGTTGCATTTTTTTCGGGCGATTTCTAAATGGTTCGTCCCATTCGGCACCAGGTTTCTGCAAGCAGTTTCAAGTGGTGGTATGATGTCCTTGCTGAACGCATGTTCCTGCATTTGGATGTCCAGCAGCTGCGTACACGTCATTCTTTCTGCAATTGTGGTCATCTCATCAGGGATTTCGTCGTAGTCCCGAAGGGTTTTGAATTTTTCAAGTTCTTTAATTGCTCGGCGTAATTGCACCAACTGTGTTGAAACATCTTTGGGGAGAAGCGCCTTCGGAGAAGGCAAGCAATCTTGATAGTACCTGATAAATCGTTTCATCAACATCAAAAATTCCTCTGGCGTCACTCTTTTGGGAATTGCTCGCAAATTTGCCAATGTGAACGCAGCTTGCAAGCCTCTATCATCATTGCACATGAAATCCTGTAAGTAGTCAACCGTAGGAATGGGAAACTTGCGAGCAACCCCCAAGATTTGGCGCTTGGTTTCAGTCTGTTTGCTCATAATCGTGTCATCCTGAACCCCTCCTGCAGTACTTGACCCCAGGCGACGAGCAACTTCGGTCGCTGATAAACGTTTTTGTCGCATTTGGCTCAACCAGGAATTCAGCTCAACGTCGTATTCGTGGCAGCGTAGAAGTGTTGCGAGGAAAGAGAGCGGCACACGGACAGAGTGAAGAGCATTTCTGGAAAGTCCATACGCAATCTCATCTTGAGCTGGCATCGACATTACCAATTCACCTTTCAACTTGAAATCTTTTATCAAAACTCTGTCCTCCATTAGCTGTATCGCTACTCTTTGGCGGATGTGACCATCATAACAAAAGCGATACTCTCCAGCGAGTCCATCTGTCTCTTCTCTTATCACTGCTCGTGCCACTTCTGATGCCTTTTCAGGCGTGTAGAATGTGGCTCTCTCTCAAACAGTAGCTGTATTTCAGGAACAGTAGCCACTCGACATGATATGAGATAAGTGCTGATGTATCCATTTTGCAGAAAACCCTCTCTGACAATATCTTCATCTCGAGAACGAATTGGCCTGGAGTACCAGAGATTGACAATTTTCGCCGATCGACGTCTTCAGTCACAATATCACTCGTACTATCACTTCGTGAAACCTTCATGACTGCAGGACTTTCTGCCTCGCTTTAGTTTCAGGATTTGATTATCGTGAAAGCCAATGCCGCCAGTCATCTGACTTAAGCAAAGGCTTCGGGAAATTGTTGCGACTGTTGTTTTTTGCAGGCATAAAAACTATCATAAGCGAATGAGAGAATAAACACGGCTCATTCCGAAGATTTGAACATTGAGTTCAGACATTTGAACAAGTGGATCGAATGTGAGAGTTTCGGAAAGGGTTGGGGGGAGGCAGTTGATATAGATATCAGTTATCGTCCTGAACAAATTCCTGTCCGCTCTACCATGATTTCCGGTCTTTTGGCGACACATTTCCATAGGAATCGCAATATTAGCTTCGTAAAGGGAAAAATTCGTCACTTTCAAGGCATTTTCAGGCGTAAAAAAGGACATCGAAGAATTTCTTCGAAGTGTAACCTTCAGAAAAAAATGAAACACAACAGCAGAGGAATCTGATATAGATCCCTGACGTCTACTCTTTCGGAAACAAAACACAGTGAGCTAGGCTGCTGAATTTTTGCTTCCAGCCGAATACCAGTACAGGATAATATCCTGTACTGGTATTTGGCAAGAAAGTGCAGCCAAACGATTACATAATATGTAATCGTTTGGCTGCGCCTTCTTGATTCCACACCGCAGTGCGTGCTTGCGCACCGTCCATACTTGCAGGTTTGGCATCACTATCTGAAGCGTTGAACCCGAGAGACATGCACATAGAGCGATACTATGACGACGCTAGACGACATTCCTCCCCTATCGAAAGTCCCAATCGCGGTCAATCCCAAAACAATGAAGTCGCGATTACAGAACAGACGACGTCAATCTATCAAAAATATCAACAACTGGATGCCAAAACGCTGTTGCAAGCGTCTTTGTGTCTTCGAAGTCGGTACAGAAAAGTGTACGGCAATGCGAGAGAATTTCCTGTCAATTTCTCGTGATGAAAGAAAGGCACGCTTCGCCGATCTAATCGTTCCGGACCCACAGTGCTCACGGCGATACTTCTACTGTGATGGATGGCAGGTTTGTTGGAGAATGGTGATTGACACTCTAGAAGTGTCAAGGACCATGATTGCCAATGTCCTGGAGCTACCTTCAGCGAACGCTTCCCACCTTCCCGGGGGAATGGGGGGATCAGATGGGAGCTCAACTAAAAAATCCTCGGCGATTTCATTCTTGCGAGCCTTGTGTAGTGCAATAAGCGGCCGCACAAGGGGGTGAAAAGAAATGGAAATGATGGGGTGTGACAAGCAAAAGTGGAAATTATTTCACTTTATTATTTTAACTATTAATTTTAACTAGTTGTATATTTAATTATTTAACATTAGATTAGATCTAGGATCTAGCTCCGAGAGCTACTGTAGCGGCTCCGGCGGGGCGATATATACCTTAGCCCTCTGACCACCAAGTCAGTAAAGGTAACCCGAGTTGCCAGCGTCTGATATCGCCTTGGTTGAAGTCCGTCTTTCACAAGACATTCTCTTTAACTACAGATTACTTTATTCTTTGCGCTCGGGGGTCCCCTTTTTCCTTATCAATTTTCCTGTATTTCCCTATCCTAATTTCGCTTAATCTTGAGTTGGTCCCACCTTGTAGGATTGCGATCCGCAACGTGACGTCATTTGCCATCGGGCTTTTGTGTTGGTGCACCAGTGGTGCTTTTCTCAGTGTTGGTTCCATCGGAATCTGGTTGCGACCGATCCGTTGTTGGTACTTTGCCATCGGGCAGTACGACGGTGTAGCGCTGCTACGTTTTCTTCTTTCCCGACGGGCTACGTTGCGACGTCCCCGTCGAAGACCTTATCAAGGGTATAGGGTGTACAAGGCGCTCTTCGAGCATTGGATTTACGACCCATCGGACCAGGTTTACCTAAACATCCCTCCGAACTCGTCGAGCAGTCGCCTTTACAAGTCTCTACCTCCATTTACCGATTCCGGGCTGGGCCCTTCTCTTTGCCTCCCCCTATCAGGGATCCGAGCTACTGGGGGCCGCAAACCCGCTTAAAGAGGACAGGGAGCTTCGAACACTCCGTAGCGCTGTGCCGTTGGCAGTTGTTGTTTTTGTTGCTGTTGTTTGTGTTGGACCGTCGGACCTTGGTCTCTGCCTAACAGGCGCATTGCACTACAAAAGTGGTCTCCCGACCTAGAATTTTCTACAGCAAACCCGACCTAGAATTTTTGGTGTACAGGAGACCTGATCAAGACTTTGTCCTACGAAAGTCCAGGTCTGGAGACACACTACAAAAGTGGTCTCCCGACCTAGAATTTTTGTTTACTGTTCAGGAGACCCGACCTAAAATATTTGTCGACGACAGTCTCGGTCTGGAGACACTCTACAAAAGTGGTCTGGGTAACGGACTCTTTTTTTATTTTCTTTTGTTTGTAACCTTTTTTTTTGCTACGTAGGTCCGCTCGTACGAGCGATGTCAACAAGCGCACCGGGGGACGTCGGTCCCGGGGCGGGCAGAGCCGGATCGGCACGAGCGTCGAGGATCCCGAGGGGTCCTCGCACCCGGAGCCAGGCCAATACGGCCACGGACCCCAGAGATCAAGAATCCTCTACGGGGATAGCCGCCGACAAGACTGACCTCGACGAGAAGTTGGAGAAAATGAGCAGCGAAATTCGCGAAGAAGCGAAGAAAAATCTCGAGGCTGAATTAGCCCTCGTCCGGATGCAACTGGAGTTGCAAGCATCCGAGTTCCACACCGTTTTGGGAGAGCTGTCGACTCGAGTGGATCTTGTCGAGAAGGAGCGAGGTGAGGCGACCGACGGTCTGGAGCCGGAGGTCCTAGCCTCGTTGAAAATTTCGGTCAAGGACGCGAGGCGCGACGCGAATCAAGCCTTGGAGTCCTTAGGAAAATTTAGAACAAGCATCGATGACCGATTCGATCGCGCCGCGCAACGTCTCAGGGACCTCGAGCAGGCCGCGGATCAAGCTCCGCAAGGATCGGACGACGAGCCGCTCCCTTCGGGTGGAGAGAGCGACCGTCGGTCGAAGAAGGACAAGCCCGCTCGGCAGCGGAGTTCTAAGTCGAAGCCCTCGAGGAAGGACAAGCGACGTGCAAGCAAGGGTCACTGTAGTGACGATCCGGAGAACCGCGAATGACAGTCGGAGTCGCTGGGTCCCTCCGAAGATGGTAACGGCGGTTCGTCCAACCATTCGGGCGATTCCGAACGCCGTTCAGAAGACGGAAACGGAATTTCGTCAAGCAAGAAAAATTCCTCCAGACGAGGCGGAGTCACTTCGTCCGCCTCGCGGAGGGACAAGGACGCGGAGCCCGAAGATGTCGCAACGCGGCGCGGGCCGCGATGGGAGGAGTTGGAGGAGCTGAATCCGACCAACTACCTCTTCAAGAAGTTACTTTCGTACCGAACGTACCGCTTGCGGAACCCGCAGACATATTTGTCAAGTTCCCGGCGGACCGCCGTGCGAAAAATTAGGAGAGATATTCCGCCTAAAGTGAAGAAGGACAACACGTTCACAGGAGAGGACGGGGTCCTTGTGTTGGATTTTTTGGCAAAGTTAGTTCAAGAGTTTGATACTCCAGAAATGAACGAGGGGCAAGCGATCCGCCTGTTGCCTGAATTTTTAAGCGGCATCGCCTTGAGACAGTACACTTCGGTGTCTCAGACGGCCGGGGCCCATCACGGAAAGAGATCCGTTTGGCCAGAGGCCGTACAGTGGTTGTTGAGGAGTTTCGCAACCGACGAGGCGATCTGTCAAGCCGTGCTCGCATTGCGAGAAGTTCAGCAAAGACCGTCTGAAGACGAGATGGAATTTTATATTCGTCTGACGGACGTAAGCAACCGATGTGGAAACGTATATTCGATGGAAGAACAGATGACGATGTTTATTGAAGGACTCGATTCGAGTATCAAGCCGATAGTATCTCAATACCGGCAAGACAATCGGGACGTTTCATTTTTGAGGCTAGTGAATTACGCGAAGGCGCATGGCTCGGCGAGCCGCGCTAAGGACAAGAAGACCAAGAAGGTCACGATTCAGACGCCGTCGACGTTCAGGGCGGGGAAGAAGCCGAGGGCTTCTTATCCCGGTCGCAAAAGTCACGCCGCAGTCCATTTAGCCGAGTCCATGTCCGCGTCAGATGAGCGCGGTGCGCATGGAAGTAGCGAGAATCACTACGAAGGAGCGTTAGTAGCCGAAGGCGAGTTCATTGAGCCATCGGAGGGCGACGGACACGAGGACTACGGGGACACCGGGTCGTCAACTTTACCGACGCCTGCATACACGACGGAGTCGTTTTCAGAGCCCACGGATCCCGTGATGATGTTTTGGGGACGCGGCCACACGCCGGCGCCGCGCATTCCGATGGAAGACAAGGGTACGACGTTTCGAAGGCCGGGCTGGATGGGAAGGCCGCAACGCCAAGGAAGGCCGCCGGCCCGTGGAGGACCTAGGACGCCGTGTTCTGTCAAGACGCACGGTCTGGTGTGCTATCATTGCTATGAAAAGGGGCACGCCGCGCCAACGTGCATTCTTTCCCTCCGGGAAATGCACCGAGTTTTGGAAAATTACGAGGCGTTGTCTCCGATGGAGAGGTTAGGGACACCATCGACGAGTTACCTGAAGGTCAAGAATTGGTTCGATTCGCAGACGGCGAGCACGCCGAGTGCTTCAACGCCGAGGTCGAACCAACCCTTCAGAGGGCCCACCGCGGGGCCCACGCCGTCGGATGTGAGAAGGATCCCGCAACGGCAGGAAAACTAGAGAGGGGAATCTCGCATGAGTCGCAAGAGGCACAGGGTCGACGTACTGTGCCCGGGGCTCAGCCCCGGTCCCCGTCTCTAAAGGAAAAATCAGGCCTCGAGGAGGAGGTTGTTGGATTGGTGGATAAACCCAAAGGGCCAGCTCAAGTCAAGAAAATTTTGAGCCGAGCCCGAGATCATCCGCTGGAAGAAGTTCGAAGACCCTGGTACAGGGTTAAGCGAAGGGAGTGTCCCGAGAAGATTTTGGTCCTTGCGCGAAAAAACTACAAAGTTTACGCAGACATCGGACCCACAATTGGATTGATGAGCCGGGTGTTGTCTGTTTTAGACACCGGCGCGGGACCAAACCTTGTGCGAAAATCGGAACTCCCAGCTGGAATGGAATCTCTAGTGTCCTACGGACCGACCCAAGATATCGGCGACGCGAACAATAGGCCACTCCGGACTCTCGGCACAATTAGAATGCCTGTGAGGCTTGGAAAATTTGTGGCCGCAGCCGAGTTTATTGTATGCGAAAAACTAGCCGTCCCGCTAATTCTAGGCGCGGACTACTGTGACCGGTTTGTGGAAGCAATTTATCCAAGGAAGAAAACGGTTGAGTTGGCGGATTTCTCGGAGGTCCCGATAGTTAGGCGGTTCTTGACGAGAAAAGGGAAGAAGAATCTCGTCGCGGGAGAGGACGAGAATGATGGAAAGGGGGAGCGAATTTCCCCTAAGGTAAAAGTGGCAAGAGCCACGACTATCGAGCCAGGGACGCAACGCGTCGTGGAATGCACCTCGAAGAGGGCGGGCTTGGTCGTGGTTCAGCCGTACTCGTCGTTGTACGAAAGGCACGGGTTGACGTGCACGAATGGTGTCGTTCAGGTTGAGCCTGACAGGCCATTTCGTTTACTCGTTGCGAATTTTAGGACGTACCCTGTCAGGGTGCAAAAAGGCCAAGTGGTGGCAGAATTATTACCGCACCCGAGAGCCGCGCTCGAGAGCAAAACCACTATTGGTGAAGTTCTCGGAATTCAAGAAAGGAAGAACGAAAATTTTCCTAATTCCTCCAAGAGGCCTACGGGCGAGACAAGAGGCGAACCGTCGGATCAAGCGCGCGAGGACCAGCCAGAAGAACGGTCGGCAGAGCTCTCCGCGTCGGCATCTACGAAGCCGCAACGCAGGATTGAGCCGCCACCGCCGGACGTGGAGGACCTCGACCTGAGCCACGTGCCGGAACGGCTGCGCGAGCGGTTCCGTCGGATGTTGAAGAAGTATTCAAGGATGTGGGATGGGACGCTTGGCGAAATTAATACCACCGTCCATCGGATCGAGTTGATACCCGAGACTCGCCCCATCGCACAAGCCCCGTATCGGGCCGTACCTAAAGCCCGCGAAGTAGAAGATGCAGAGGTGCAGAAGATGTTAGAGACAGGAGTGATAGAACCAGCGCAGTCAGAATGGGCGTCGCCCGTGTTGCTGGTGCCAAAGCCGGATGGGTCAATGCGTTTTTGCGTAGACTACCGCAGGCTGAACGCAGTAACGGTGAAGGACACGTACCCCTTACCGCGCATGGATGAGTGCCTGGACTCGCTTGGTGACACCAAGGTTTCTCCGCGTTGGACGCGATTTCGGGATATTGGCAGATGCCTATCCCTGAGGGCGACCGCGACAAGACCGCATTTTCGTGTCACTCAGGACTGTATCGCTTCTCGAGAATGCCCTTCGGGCTAACTAACGCGCCAGCGACGTTTCAGAGAGCAATGGATATCCTGCTCTCTCCGTTCCGTTGGAAATGCTGTTTGGTATATCTAGACGACATAATCATTTTTAGCAAGTCGTGGGAGGAGCACATCGTGCACGTGGATGAAATACTTTCCGTATTGGAAAAGGCAGGTATCAAGCTCAAGCTTCGCAAGTGCGAATTTTTCGTGGAAAAGATCAAGTACCTGGGCCACGTCGTCCGCCCAGGTACGCTAGAAGTCGATGTCATGCGAACCGCCGCGTTGGGACAAGTGCGGTACCCGCGAACACAGACACAGCTCAGGAGCTTCCTGGGACTCTGCACTGTCTACCGCAGGTTCGTTCCGCATTATGCGGAAATCGCGCGGCCTCTAAACCAACTACTGAAGAAAGGACAACCGGTCCAGTTGGAAGGATTCCACGAACCATGCAAGAAAGCTTTTCATAAGCTCAAGGACGCCATCTTGGCACCGCCGGTGTTGGCGCTGCCGAAGAAGGACCTACCCTACTCGGTAGATACCGATGCAAGCGACTACCAAACAAGCGCTGCACTATTTCAAACACACCCGGATGCGCAACGCAAACCCATCGGGTTCTTTTCAAGAACGTTAGCCGCAGCCGAGAGAAACTATTCGGTATCAGAAAAAGATTGTCTAGCGGTAATTTGGGCCGTACAGACCTTAAGGCCATATCTATATGGCGAGCACTTCGTCGTGCATACCGACCATGCCTCATTGAGGTGGTTGATGAACGTAACCGACCCCAGCGGGAGATTAATCCGATGGAGGCTCCGCCTCTCCGAATTCGATTTTGAAATCAAGTACAAAAAGGGAAAGGCTAACAGCCAGGCGGACGCTTTGTCAAGGTTGCGAACCGCAGGAGAAACTGTTGACGAAATCGACGACGAAATCCCATGCTTAATGGCCGAACCGGCCGAGGGTACAGTGGAGGACGAGGAAAGTTTTGACGCTGCAGACGACATCCTCGCTCTTGAGGGGGGGACCGCCCCTGATCGCCTCGATCAATTCCAAGCTGTCACTCCGGAGGAGCTCATTCGCGAGCAAGCCGTTGACCCCTTCTGCAACCGTATCAAAGAAGAAATGGACGCCGGAAAGGTGAGAACGTTCAGCACGGAGACGGAGGAACTCGAAGGAACTCTATGCCGTACCGCGGCAGAGTTTGTACAAGTGGTAATACCACAATCGTTAAGGGACCGCGTCCTAGGGTTGAGCCACTACGCAAAATTGGCAGGCCACCCGGGAGGCAGGAAACTTTACAAGACTTTGAGAAGATATTTTCATTGGCCTACGATGGCCCTAGACCGCTATGCAGTCGCGAAGAATTGCGCCGCATGTGCGCGGGAAAGGGTGAAGTTAAGAAAAAACACGAAGGAAATGAAGCTGTTCACGCCCAAAGCGCCGCCGGAATTTGTCGCCATCGACATCCTCGGCAAGCTAATTACAACTAAGCGAGGAAATCGGTATATTCTCGTGATCAGCGATCGATACTCGAAACTGGTACGGACCGTACCGTTGAAGAAGATATCAGCTGCGCACATCGCACAAGCCTTCGTTCACCATTGGGTATTCGTGTACGGACCGCCGGTCAAGCTGCTGTCCGACAATGGAACACAGTTCACGGCCCGGTTCTTTCAGAATGTCTGCCGAATTCTTGGCATACGCAATTTGTTCACGACTACGTACCACCCGCAAGCCAACGGCCAAGTTGAGAGATTTAACCGCACGCTGACTTCCGCGTTGCGAAAATACGTTGGAGAGCATCCCAAGGACTGGGACTTATTTAGCGACGCTGTGACGTTCGCCTACAACACACAAGTTCATCGAACTATGAACATTGCGCCTTTCGAGCTGGTGTTGGCTCGGGCGCCGAGAAACATTGCGTTACAAGCGCAACCAAGTTCGAAGAACTTCAGCTCGTCACGAGCATACTACCTGAAATGGCAGTCGTGGTTGGAGACCCTAATGCGAAGCGCCGATAGGAGTTTGCGAAAGGAACAAGCCCGATACAAGCGAAATTTCGACGCACGCCTTCGCAAACCGCAATACGAGATCCCACCAGGGTCCTACGTGTTCCTCCGGAAGGAGCAGGGCACGGCTAGCGAACCGAAACACAAGTTGGCACAAGTCGCTACAGGACCTTATCAGGTCAGAATATCGGACCAACATACGGTAGTCATTGCCATTGGCGATCAGGAGGAACGCGTATCGCGAGACAGGGTGGAGCTAGCCCCAAGCCCGATGGACCATGCGCCGATAACCGGCCTACGTCAAGCGCTACAGTTCCTGGGAGAGCCGGAATTAAACGAAGAAGGAGAGGCAACGGAGGACGACGAACGTCCTCACACCCGTGCGCCTACGTCAGGGGACCAGGATAATTTAGTCGGTCAAACACCGACAGCGGAGACACCTCCAGGTCTACGAGAGTTCGGAAAGTCCAGGGATGAGGATGAGCCGCTGGCTCTTCGGAATGGGGAACGACAGTTGGAGACGCAGGAAGAAGGAACTGAGAGTCAGGAGTATGTGATCGACAAGATCGTGGACCACGGCTACGACAGGAAAAATTAATTCTGAAGGTGGAATGTGTCAGTGCGGTAATCCGCGCGGGGCATAGCGAGCCGACCTGAGGGTTGAGAAAAGGAGAATGATGAGATGGAACGAACCAGGTGAGGGGCCTTCAGACAGCCAACCCGCAAGTAGAAGCAGCGCGTGCACGAGTAGGATGAGCGTCGCGATGAGATACTCAGGTCGGAAGTCGCGTAACGATGTGCCAAGCGAGACAAGGACACTGGAAGACCGGGGACATGGACTGGATAATCCACCCTTTTTCACTCTTACCTTCATAACAGTTCGGTCTCGTTTTTGTTTTATTTGTGATTGCTTTTGTGTTGTTTTATTTCGTTTTATTTTTGAGATGTTAGGGAAACGACCCCGCACCGCGGAGGTCGGTCAGGAAGTCTATGAGGAGTCCAAGGAGGACATTGAAGAGGCGATAATCTTCGAGATCAATTCCGCCTTTGACAAGGTTACGGCCGACGCCCGCGTTGAGGCATTCTCGCCATTCAGGGCAAGGCCGAGGAGGAGCAAAGAGACGCACGAGATCATGACTCTACGACGGGTGTTCCTACGTCATAGATAGAGCCAGAAGGAGATGAGGCACTACACACATTTGGAACACACGCGCGAGAAACGTAATTTATTTGAGGATTTAATGGGTGTCGAAAGCGAACTATTGAGCGAGCGGTATCAGAGCGAACGCCAGCCTTGTCAACTCGCTTCGAATGTGTTGATCAGGCTCGACAAGCCGTGAGACGGGCGTTTAACAAACGAGAGGATCCCCAAACAGGGACAATGTCCATGCCTACTTGAGATTGAGAAATCGCCAGAGGGGATGCCGTCCAAATGGGACGCCCCTGTTGGTCAGACGGTTGTGATCGACACACTCGCGAACGCATTTAATCACGCGCGACCTACTTATCCGTTTATCAGGATAACCCCGCTTTCGTTTCTGTTTTGTTTACTTTTTCTTTTTTTGGTGTCGAAGAAACCCATACGCACATGCCGACGGTATGGCGAGTCGTCAGTAACAACTTCGGAGGGAGAGCACAAGGCGGATGTCCAAGAGTTGAACCAGACAAATTCACCCGCCGCATTGTGACTTCGTCCGGGAGAAAAGGACGGGCGTCGCCTCGCGAAGGATCGGGATGAGTTGATAGGGGGGACAACATCCCAGTCGACCTGATTGATCTTTTCGAGTAAGGAGTGCAGTTCAAAGTCGGTGTCTGCTCCGCCCAAGGGCACAGTACAGTCCAAAAGGCACATGAGCTCGACGAGCTTCGGAGGAAGATACCAAAGCCGCCAACAATCGTACGCCTCCCAGAGCAAGGTGGCGGCTACCTTCACGCACCACTCCGTCAAAAAGACAACCCACAACCCGTGACGAGGATCAGTGAGATGGCTTCCAAAGTAGGTAAGGATGGGACCGAGCTCTGCACAAAACCCTTGGCAGACCTCAAATTGTCCCCACCACTAGGGGAGTTGCTGGTACCGGTTGGGATAGTGTGACCGAGCAATTTCCCTCGCCTCAACCATTTGGTAAGCTAGGAAATATCCCGTGTCCGATCTCATCTCACGCTCGAATCGGACCGTATGCTGGAAGAAGGGGATGTTACCGCGTTTCGTATATCGGAAATTGAGGGGGAGGATTGCGCGCGTGTATGACAGGGCATCGTTAGTCACCGTCAGTTGGTTATGCCACAGGCGGTCGGCCTCGACCACGGGGTTACCCCGTGTCCAGCTGAGGAGGTTGTCAAGGTAATCACGCTCCCCCTCCGTGCGAAACTTCCACGTGCCACATCCGAAGGACGGAGGGATGAGGGCATCGGATAGGGATAGGTCGAGGCGGTCGAGGACGGCTTCCATGAACCGCAGGGATAGGCCCTGTCGGCCACGAGGGGAGGAACGACGCAGGATAGAAGGGGGAATGGCGACACGGGCACGCCAATCGTAGGAGGAAATGGCTTGAAGGGGAAGGTGACCCGGTAACATCCCCGCACCGTCGGCAAAGTCGCGCCCGATGTTAGTGACGTCGCGCACGTCGATGGCGGAAAACCAAGGAGTGGCCGCGTACAGTAAGGGATAGTCGCGCATGGATTTACCTTGGAGCTCGGCTAGTGAGGGGTATCGACAAGGGGCTGATGAAGGATGGAGATCGGGATGAAAGACCGGTTCAGGAACGTTGGTGTTCGGGGGAAGTCGGGGTATAGAAGGAAGGTCGCTAGGAATGGAAGGCGTGTGTGAGAAGCCCACACCGCGGCGACCGCGGGCGGTATGTCCGACAGTGGGATCCGATGAAGGAAACATGGAGATCGTCTTACTCTCTCGCGAGCGGCGACCGATGGTCGGAAGAAAAAGGAAGAAGTTGGGAAGCAAGAGAGTGAAGCCGCTGCGCGAGAGCGCTCAGAAGGTGGATATGTAGTGCAATACACGTCTCGGGTAGGGGGATGGAAGGAAGTGAAAAAGGAAAAAAATTGGATACTGTAGTCCGGGTTTGGGGGACACACGTGTGCGACGAAGCGCACGATTATTTTAATTATTTAATTTATTTACTAATTAGATCTAGAATCTAGAGCCGGGAGCTACTGTACTCGCCCCGGCGGGGCTCTATATAACTTAGCCCTTGGACCGAACAAGTCAATAAACTAACCCGAGTTGCCAGAGTCTGATATCGCCTTGGTTGAAGTCCGTCTTTCACAAGACATTCTCTTTAACTACAGATTACTTTATCCTTTGCGCTCGGGGGTCCCCTTTTTCCTTATCAATTTTCCTTTATTTCCCTATCCTAATTTCCCTTAATCTTGAGTTGGTCCCACCTTGTAGGATTGCGATCCGCAACGTGACGTCATTTGCCATCGGGCTTTTGTGTTGGTGCACCAGTGGTGCTTTTCTCAGTGTTGGTTCCATCGGAATCTGGTTGCGACCGATCCGTTGTTGGTACTTTGCCATCGGGCAGTACGACGGTGTAGCGCTGCTACGTTTTCTTCTTTCCCGACGGGCTACGTTGCGACGTCCTCGTCGAAGACCTTATCAAGGGTATAGGGTGTACAAGGCGCTCTTCGAGCATTGGATTTACGACCCATCGGACCAGGTTTACCTAAACATCCCTCCGAACTCGTCGAGCAGTCGCCTTTACAAGTCTCTACCTCCATTTACCGATTCCGGGCTGGGCCCTTCTCTTTGCCCCCCCCTATCAGGGATCCGAGCTACTGGGGGCCGCAAACCCGCTTAAAGAGGACAAGGAGCTTCGAACACTCCGTAGCGCTGTGCCGTTGGCAGTTGTTGTTTTTGTTGCTGTTGTTTGTGTTGTACCGTCGGACCTTGGTCTCTGCCTAACAGGCGCATTGCACTACACATACGCAATCTCATCTTGATCTGGCATCGACATTACCACTTCACCTTTCAGCTCGAAATCTTTTATCAAAACTCTGTCCTCCATTAGCTGTATCGCTACTCTTTTGCAGATTTGACCATCATAACAAAAGCGATACCCTCTAGCGAGTCCATCTGTCTCTTCTCTTATCACTGCTCGTGCCACTTCTGATGCCTTTTCAGGCGTGTAGAATGTGGCTCTCTCTCAAACAGTAGCTGTATTTCAGGAACAGTAGCCACTCGACATGATATGTGATAAGTGCTGATGTATCCATTTTGTAGAAAACCCTCTCTGACAATATCTTCATCTCGAGAACGAATTGGCCTGGAATACCAGAGATTGACAATTTTACGCCGATCGACGTATTCAGTCACAGTATCACTCGTAACCTCACTTCCTGAAACCTTCATGACTGCAGGACTTTCTGCCTCGCTTTAGTTGCAGGATTTGATTATCTTAAAAGGCAATCCCGCGAGTCTTCTGACTTAAGCAAAAGCTTCTGGAAATTGTTGCGACTGTTGTTTTTAGTAAGCATAAAAACCATCGTAAGCGAATGAGAGAATAAACACGGCTCATTCCGAAGATTTGAACAGTTGAGTTCAAACATTTGAACAAGTGGATCGAATGTGAGAGTTTCGGAAAGGGTTGGGGGGCAGTTGATATAGATATCAGTTATCGTCCTGAACAAATTCCTTTCCGCTCTACCATGATTTCCCGTCTTTTGACGAAACATTTCCGTAAGAATCGCAATATTTGCTTCGTAAAGGAAAACATTTGTCACTTTCAAGGCATGTGACAGGCGTAGAAAAGGACTTTGATAAATTCTTCGATGTGTAACGTCCAGAAAAAAATGAAACACAACAGCAGAGGAATATGATATAGATCCCTGACGTCTACTCTTTCGAAAACAAAACACAGTGAGCTGGGCTGCTGAATTTTTGCTTCCAGCCGAATACCAGTACAGGATAATATCCTGTACTGGTATTCGGCTGCGCCTTCTTGATCCCACACCGCGTGCTTGCCCAAAGTCCATACTTGCAGGTCCGTCATGACTACTTGAAGCGTTGAACCCGAGAGACAGGCACATAGAGCGATATCATGACAACGTTAGACGATACTCCTCCCCTATCAAAAGTCCCAATCGAGCTCGATTGCAAAACATTGAAGTCGCGATTACAGAACAGACGACGCCAATCCAACAAAAATATCAACAACTGGATGGCCAAAACGCTGTTGCAAGCGTCTTTGCGTCTTCGAAGTCGGTACAGAAAAGTGTAGGGCAATGCGAGAGAATTTCCTGTCAATTTCTCGTGATGAAAGAAAGGCACGCTTCGCCGATCTAATCGTTCCGGACCCACAGTGCTCACGGCGATACTTCTACTGTGATGGATGGCAGGTTTGTTGGAGAATGGTGATTGACACTCTAGAAGTGTCAAGGACCATGATTGCCAATGTCCTGGAGCTACCTTCAGCGAACGCTTCCCACCTTCCCGGGGGAATGGGGGGATCAGATGGGAGCTCAACTAAAAAATCCTCGGCGATTTCATTCCTGCGAGCCTTGGCAGACGATCTCGGAGATGAAATGCCGCACTGCATCGAGCGGCACCTCCCACATGGAAATAAATACCTCGTTTACATTCTGTTTCGAGAAAATGAAGGGATGTATGGCCGTCGAGCGTGCTCTTCTTCTCACTTTTACGAAACTTGGAAGCGGTATGCCTCACATATCAAGTGTAGACGAAGACACGGATTTTCCGTTTGTGACACGTGCACAAGCTTTAAGGAGGGTTTGCTATTAATTTCTAGGAAAACAGGATATGAAAAATCTAGACAAAAACTTAAGAAAGGATTCCGCGCACATCTGCAGCCAATCCACTCTGAGCGAGCTGAATATCGACTCATTTAGTCAAAAGCAATTGACAGGCCCCGGGAAATTCTTTCCGCAATTATTGACGGGGCGGACCAGGCGAAGTTTGGACTACCGCGTTTTTACACGACGACAAAAAGAGATACCGGTAAGGTTCTCAAGCAGAAGGTCACTGGTGTTTGCTATCACGGGGCACTTTCTGGACAGCCTTTCGTTTGTTTTTTCACGTCAGCCGACAACATCCCCTCAGGTGCAAATCAGACAATTGATGCGCTATGTCGCTCCCTTTTTCTGTTGCGAGATGCGAAAAGAGCTCAAGGTATGAGTTGTTTTCCTAAAGAGCTGAATGTTCAGCTGGATAATACATCAAAAAACAACAAGAATCGCTTCTTTTTTGCATTTTGTGATTACATGGTGCATAAAGGGCTCTTCAACCGCATTGTTGTTAACTTTCTACCGTTTGGGCTCACACATGAGGACATTGACCGCCGATTCAGCCGAACTTCTGTCTTCATGCGGGATAGGAATACAGCCTGTGTTTCGGAACTTCACGGGCACATTGTTGAAAGTCAAGGGGGAAACTCCGCGTCAGTACAAAACAACATACAGGCTAGCCGCATCTCTGGGATGAACAATTTCTCAGGTGCCTGTTATAAACAAAGTGCAGTTGCATCGAGAATCAACAACATGCTCGCGTTCAGAAAGTTTGTCTTCGAGCGGGATGATTCTCATGAGCTCGAAGGAGGTGGTGCTCATGTTACCTGCCTGGTCGGGTACAAATGGTGGAAAAGAGGGAAGCACTTCAGAAACTTGATAGAATCGAAGGATTCATTGGTTCTCTCCTCCATTTCGTTCCTGATATGACAAAAGCAGAGCCCATAAAAACTAACAAGCCCTCCCAAGCGGACATCAGCGCGTACCGCAAGCGCGTAAATGTGACAGAGAACAGAATTGGATGGAGACAGAATGTGTTATCACTTCTTTCCGAAATAGACGCGATTGAAAGCAAGGACTTCGCCCTGCCAGAGTGGGAATTCCGGCAATTTGCTTCTTTTTGCGATTATTGCCGCGACCTTGAGGCTTCGCATGATGATTCGGAAAGCAAATTGGCTGTGGAGGACACGTGCACATATGAGAGGGGCAGCATGGTAACTATAAACTGCGGCTCAAACGTGAACGAAGTGACACCATTCTGGTTGGGAAGAGTTGAACATGTTGAGAATGCAAATAGTGTCAACGTTATTTTGACTGTTCGGTGGTTCGAACTTGTACGGGGACAGAGAGGAGAGAGCTTGTGCTACACTGGCAATTACGCCCCCATGAAACAAAACGATCAATCACAGAGTGATATACCGTCCGCGGCAGTTCTTGTTTACTTTCCAGAGTTGAACACGACTGGTAAGATCCCCGATGTTGTCCAGCGCCTTACTAGGGAAGCACTAGACCCTTTTGGAGAATGTTGAACACCCTGCGGGTATTTACCAGATATTGATGCATGTAATGCTGTGTGCGGCTGTTTGTTTGATCATTACACGGCACCGCATGCGCTCAAAAAAAATAAACAAATATACGGAGAAAGGTTTTTGGGCGTAGGGATTGGGAAATTCGTACCCAGTCGTCTCTTCGGCGATCAACGGATCACTAAACGTGCCCTCGAAACATTCTTCCCTATTTGACCGGTTCTCTCGTCGCATCTCTCGTCGCCGCCGACGAGTCGGATGTTGTCACGCTCACCAGCAAGAACCTAGCCGATGTCGTCGCCGAGGACCAGGAGGTCACAAAAAACAGCTCATGAGAGACATGAGTAAGAATCGACGCCCAATGGACCGATTGCTTTGCAGTGATGTGGGGTTTGGAAAAGCCGAAGTTGCAGTTCGAGCGAGGCTCCGGGTCTGGGCAGCTGGGAAGCATGTCGCAATCCTTGCCCCCACTACAATTCTGGCGCAGCAACACTACGATACTTTTCGAAGCAGATTTGAAGGGGCCTCCCTCAAAGTCGCAATGGCCCGCATGACCAGATTTACTTCACGGAAGATAAACATTGAGAACAGAGATAGATTATGCTCTGGAGAGGTGCGCGTCGCCATAGGCACTGAGATGTTACTCAACGACAAATGTATTTTCCAGACCTGGGCTTGCTGATCGTTGAAGAGGAACATAGATTGGGAGTTAATCGAAAGGAGAAGACTCGGGCCCGATACCGCGGTATTGATGCGCTCTTTATTTCAGCTACGCCAATTCCACGCACATTTCACCTATATGATGATTTTGGAAAGCAATCAGTTGTCGATCTGGTGCTAAATGGAAGGGAAATTGCAGTTACAGAGGATAATAGTTGTAGTATAACCCCCCCCTGGGGCTTTATTTTAGATTAGATCAACTCAGAATCGGATCGGTTACTGTAGAGCTCGATGCTCTACAGTACCACCACGTGTAACCCCGAGTACAGGTGGCGCACGTTTACACGTGTACGCGCGGGACCGAAGAGCGCGCACACACACGTGTACTGTCAGCCCCCATGGCTGACAGTATTACAGTGTCGACCGACCGCTACAGTACGTCGCTACAGTACATCGGTACTGTACTATTATGATAGGATATTATGTACATTAAATATGGAGCGGACCGGCGGCGGTGGAGGAGGACAAGCACGGACTTGTCACCCACCGACCGTCAAGGTCCGACTTCCCGCTTATTCTAAGGTAGCGCTCGCTAAATACCTTAGAGCGGCACCGAGCGCGGGTTGAGGACGCGCGTGGTACGCCCACGAGTCGGCTCCGCCTCCGCCCGTCGGTACTGGATCGTTACCCAGTACCGCGCCGGGGCGTCGAGGCGTCGAACCGCTCGCGCGTACCGGCGTCCTCCCCGTTCCCGCTCTACCACGCTACCCGGGCCCGCTGCCCGGTGCCGTTAGCTGGTGTCCTGCTTCACCCCCGTCTTCCCGATCGGACGGGGTCTCGGTCGAACTGTGCATACACCCCTATCGCTGGGGGTGTTTATGCTACAGTGGTCTCCCGACCTAGAAGACCCTGGATTCCGATCTCCGAGAAGACTTCCGCTTCCCTCCGCGAACCGATCGCGTCGAGATGAGCCAAGAGTTTGAGCCCTCGATCCGCTCCGAGGCGGCGGATCTGAGTCCGGCCGCTGTGCAGTCCCCATCCGCCCCGTCGGGCGACGGCGACGCAGGTCCTCGTGACCGCGAACCGTCGCTCAGATCCTCCGAGGAAAGAGCGGCGGCGATGTTCGAACGCATAGCCGAATACATCGAGGAAGTCCGTACTTCCCTTCGGATCGATGTATCGGACCATGTATACACTCAATGTATGGCCGAACTCCGCTCCCTGCGTGAAGGGAGGTTCGATAGAGTGACGCAGTCCTTAGAGAATCTCCGAGCAATGATCGACGAGTTACACTCGCGGATCGTACTCGTCGAAGACTCCCGTTTCGCCTCGCCCGGACCGTCCGGGCAAGGTCGCCCTGAGAGGCCGACCTCGGTGAGACGACCCGAGGACCGAACCTCTCCGTCCGCAGAGCAATTGGGTGCGTTCGCGCACCTCTGCGCTGAGCTCGACGCCACTCGTCGGCGTGCTCGTGACATGGACCGTACCATGGCCGAAAGGCTACCCGGTGCCCCCTCGAGAGGGTTCGGTGGTACCGTACCTCCGAGCGCCGCGGCCCCCGAAGGTTGGCGTCCAACTGGTGCCACTACCAGTCGGACTGCAGAAGAAAGCCGTCCTCCGATAGACGCAAACTTCGCGTCTGAGACCCAAGCCTTGCCGCCTATCGCCGGAAGTAAGCGGCAAGTGGACCGCGTATCGTACGCGGACGAACAGGACCGTGGAGGAGCCGCCCGCAGATCCGGAGAACCGCTGTTCTCCGTCGATCCCCGCTGGGGCGGCTACCCGCCGGCGAGTTACGCCGAGCATCCAGGTCCGGTAGACGTCCGTACGCTACCGGTTACCTCCTTCGGCACGCTGGGTTCCGCTGAACCCGGGCTCGAGCCGGTACATACGATGATCCAAGAGTTCAGCGCCGTTGCTGACTATCGTATGTACCGCTTGGATAACACCTCGAGGCTCGTTACCTCGGGTGACGCGGGACGGATCGCGAAGTACGTCCAACGCTGTCGTGGGATCCGTCCCACGATGCGCAGCTTCGATGGTACCGACCCGATCCAGCTGCTGCCGTTTTTGAAGGATATCCGAATCACCTTCAACTCGCAACACCTGACCGAAGGTGTTGCGGTACGAGTCCTCGCGCACTTCCTCGAGCGCAACGCGGAGCGCCTGTATACGAGTTATACGATGCGTGGCCTCCGCGCCGACCAGCTCCACGACGACGTGAGCTGGCCGGGGCTCGTGAACCAATTCTTAAAACGCTACCTCACGGACGACGTGTTGGGTGAAGCGTACGACGCTGTCGCTACGGCGCGACAGCAATCGCATGAGACGGAAAGCACGTTTGCTGACCGACTCGAGACTGCCGCGTTCCGATGCACGGCAGTCTTCTCCGAACATTCCCTCGCGCACTACTTCGTGCGGAGACTTGCACCGGCAACCCGTGCCGCAGTATCCGAAACTGTGCAAAGGCTGCCACGCAGTCAGAAGACCGATCTTCCGACCATCCGCCGTATCGAAACGGGGGAAGGTACAACGTACCGCACTCGGCGCGGTTTACCTCTGCCGGATTCGAAACCGGCAGGCAAGGCTGGCAGGACTACGAAGTCCGCCGCGACAAGTTCGCCCGCCTCGACCCTCCATATAGGGTAGAATGAGTTGCAGGCCGACCCTGTCCTCATTACCCAAGGAGCAGGGCCCGTGGGGGCACAAACCCCCTCACCGATGTCGACCGGAACGACATCGAGTTACGCGACCGCCTTCGCGGCCACTCCAAGAGTGGCAAGGGGTACGGACCCCCGGGTCGCAGAGCTCGACATATCGAGCCGAGATGCAGGAGGCGAAGCGCCTCGCGTGCCCCTCCTCACCGATGAGGAGGCGCGGCACGCGGCGACCTTCGCCTCAACGGACGGCTGCGCGTACGTGTGCTGGCTATGCCGTACGAACGGGCATGCCATGTACGCGTGCCCGTTCCTGTCGCCGGAACAACGAATGTTCACGGTGTACAGGAACTACCGCTACCAGATAAAGACGCGCCCCGGTGCGCGTAATCTCCTCCGGCAAGCGGCGGGCGAGGGCCGTCCCCCGCGTCAAGGCTTCCCGAACCGATCGGGTGGGGGCGCACGCTTCGTCCCCCGTGGAGGCGGGTACCGTCGTAACGAAGTCGATCGTCGGGATCGACCCGCCTACCACCAGGCGGACACAAGATACCCGCGCCAAGAGCAGAGAGGGGACCGAGACCGTTCTCGGTTACCCCAACAGGTACAAAATGCGACAATGTACCTGCAAGACTGGGTAGAGGATACCTACCCTCCACCCACGGAGGGTCACGAAGGCGAGCCGACTCGCTTCGTCCCCTATATCCTGCAACGACCGGACGCCGCAGGTCAAGGCCCGGAAGTACCGGAATACTTCGCCAGGGCCGCTGAGCCGCAGTGGGGGGATCGTCCCTACCCACGCGGACGGCTACCCGAAGAAGACCTGGCCGTCGATAGCCAGGAGGTTAGCTCCGATAGCACAGGTAGTTCGAAAAAAGGGTAAAGACGGTCACGTACACGCGGTCGCGTGAGCCGTCTCTTCCCCACGAACTAGACCCGACCCCGCGTGCTCGCCAAGGACACGGGGGGTATTGTCCGATAATACATCCCCAGCTACCGGAGGCGAACAGGGGAGCTCCTGTAATGCCGATACAGGAGCGATCGCACGTCGAGGCCTCCGAAGGCCCGACGTTAGGAGCACAAGACACCGGGACAGCCGACGTCCCGGTGAGGCGTAACGAAGGCGACGGGGGCAACGACGACCGAAAATATTCGGTCGACCCCCAGACTCCCGCGAGCCCAAGGTCGCTGGAGAAAGGTCCGTGTCGTAGGGATTCGAGTAATCCGAGGGGCGTCACTGATCCGCCGACGCCCCAAGGAGGGGGGAGAAGGAAACGCAAGCGGGGCCAGCACCGAAATCGAAGGCCCCGGCGGAACGACCTCACCGATAAGGTCGCCCCGAAGGTTGTCGACGGCTTCATTTGCCTTATGACGTCGAAGATCTACAACGTCCTCGGCTCGATAGCCACAGAGGGAAATGCATTTAAACCCCGCACGATCGCCGTTGATACGTGCTCGGGGTATAATCTGGTGAGGAAGGCCGACCTTTCCCCCGATTGGACGCGTTACGTCGTGCACGACGCACCTCTGCCACGATTGGCAGGCGCGAATAGCAACCCCCTCAAGCTTTCGGCCGTCGTCCGCCTGGCCGTGCGGTTGAGGAACACGGTGTTCCGAATTCCGTTCGTAGTCGCGGACCGGCTCGCCGTGCCAGTCCTCCTCGGCACGGCCTTTATCGATACGCACGTGCGATGTATCGACATCGAAGCTCAACGAATGGAGCTACGCCAAGGCGGTTCCGTCGCCATCGTCGACGGAAAGGGGGAGTCGACTCCCCTTACCAGGCGACACGGGCGACACACGGGTCGGCCAGACGTACGCGAGGAGGCCCCGCAAGCGATCCGAATCGCCCGCTGGGTTACCATCCCCGCGATGTCACAAGCCCGCGTGCGTGTGACAACCGCGGGGAGTGGCCTCATGTTCCTGGAACCCAAGCCCTCACTCCAACACCGACATACAGTGAGGCTGACAAATGGCGTCGCGGAGGTCCTACCGAATCAGACCTTCGACGTCATCGTCGCTAATTTCTCACGACGAGAAAAGCGGCTTCCGAAGCACACCGTCGTGGGATACGCGAAGCGCAACCCCCTCGCGATCCTCACTCCCGAACGTAAGGTCGCCGAGGGGATCGCGCACGCGCTACACCTGACCGACGTGACCGATCAAGTCGGTGGGGTAGGAGTTGGCCGATCCAACTCCGACGATAAGACCACCGCCGGGGGCAGGGGGGTCGACCCGGTCGAACGGTCGCCTTTATGCCAACCGACGGCGAGAGGTACTGTACTCCCCGAGCAAAAGGATCCCGAAAATCCACCGATGGATTGGGAAAAAGAGATCGACCTGTCATACATCGACGATGACAAGCTCCGTGGCCACGTACTCGAGATGCTCCGTAAGCACTCGAGTCTGTGGAGCGGTGCGCTTGGAACGATCCAGGCCACGAAGCACCGCATTCCCCTCGAACCGGGAACGAAACCGATTCGTTCCATGCCCTATCGGAAGGGCCCGGCCATGCGCGAAATGGTCGCGAAGGAGGTCAACAAGATGTTGAACGCAGGGGTTATCGAACCCACGAGCACCGAGTGGGCGTCCCCCGTGGTGCTGGTACCGAAGAAAGACGGCTCTCTTCGGTTCTGCGTGGACTACCGGCGTCTCAACGCGAAGACTGCAGCGGACTCGTATCCGCTGCCACGGATGGACGACTGCATCGACTCGTTAGGAGATGCAGCCGTCTTCACCACGTTGGACTGCAATTCCGGTTATTGGCAGATTCCGGTCGCTCCGGAAGACCGGGATAAGACCACGTTTACGACGCACATGGGCACGTTTCGCCACTTGCGCATGCCGTTTGGACTCAAAGGGGCACCGGCCACCTTCCAACGTGCGCTCGACATAATACTCTCCGGAGTCCGCTGGCAAATATGCCTCGTCTATCTCGACGACGTGATCGTGTTCTCCCGTACGCACGGAGAACACGCGAGTCATCTCGATACCGTCTTGAGCTTACTGCGGAGTTCCGGTATCTCCCTTAAGCTCAAGAAGTGCAGCTTCTTCTGACCGAAGGTGCAATACCTGGGGCAGGTCATCTCCCCAGGCAAGTTGAGCGTGGCCGATACGGCGGCCGACGCTTTCAAGACATTCACGTTCCCGAGGACGTTGACGCAAGTGCGCTCGTTCCTCGGGGCGTGTAACGTATACCGCCGATTCGTTAAGGGGTTTGCTAGGATTGCGCGTCCTCTGACCGACATGACGCGCAAGGATTCGGATCCCGATTTCTATAATCCCACGGAGCTGCAACTTCAGGCGTTGGAGAACCTTAAGAAGTGCAAGATCGCTCTGCCGATCCTGGCGTTGCCCCGGCACGGTCGTCTGTACATGATAGACACCGACGCGAGTGCCTACCAACTCGGCTGCACCTTACTTCAGGGGCACGAAGAGCAGAACGACTGGCGCCCCGTGGGGTATTGGTCGTACTCACTGTCCGATAGTGAGCACAACTCCAGCGCTACCGAACGCGAGTGCTTCGCCGTAGTGTGGGCCGTCCGCAAACTACGGCCGTACGTAGAAGGCACGAAGTTCACCGTACGGACGGACCATGACGCCCTCCGATGGCTCATGTCCCTCACCGAGAGTTCCGGAAGACTCACCCGGTGACGGCTACGTCTGGCTGAATACGATTTCACCATTCAATACCGCCCCGGGCGCGTGCATCAGGTGCCCGATGCCCTGTCACGACTCGTGTCGCCGAAGATCGCCGATGACCCTCGCCCCACAGTCGAGGTGGATGACGACATCCCCACTTTCCACGGGGGCACGACAGTTCGAGACGTATCCAACGAGCTTGCGGACCACGCTTGTACCGCGAGCTGTGATCACCAGGCCGTCCATGTCTTGGTGACGACACGGAACCAAGCTGAAGCCCGAACAAGGTCGCGCGTACGGACGCGTGACGAACCGCGAGGCGACGACGAGGCCCCCGCTCTCCAAGGACCCAATTAGTTTTGGGAGGAGAACGACGAGTTCAACGCCGCCGACATCCAGCGCGCCGAAGACCCCGAGGCTGGCGCGCTCGACTCCCCGGTCGCCCCACCGCAGGACGACCTTCCGGCCCCTCTTACGATAGAGGAGATAGCCGAGGAGCAACGCCTGGATGACTTCTGCCAAACCGTTTTGGCACGACAGTCAGAGTCCCGGGACTCCGCGTTCTTCGAGGACCACCAAGGGGTGCTCAAGCGGAGACACCCCTTCGACCCTGATATCGTACAGGTGGTGGTACCTCAGACGCTCCGAGCCAGGCTCCGTGGCCTGTGCCACAACCCGGCCATCGCGGGGCACCCGGGCGAGAACCGTATGTACTACGCACTTCGACTCGAGTACTACTGGCCTCACCTGGCTGCAGACGTCGCAGCCACGGTGCGAGGGTGTCGAACCTGCGCGATGAACCGGGTCAAGCTGAGGAAACATCTCAACCGATTGAGGTTGTTTCCAGCTACGAGGCCCCTCGAGAGCCTCGCAATCGACATCTTGCGGCCGCTCCCCAAGACGAAGACAGGAAAACGATTCCTGCTCGTGATTACGGACCGCTTCAGTAAGCTGACGCAAGTTGTTGCGCTCCGCACAATAACCGCATACACGGTCGCAGTTGCGTTCTGCGAATCGTGGGTGTTTAAGTACGGCGTCCTGCGCACGTTGCTGTCCGATAACGGACCGCAGTTTAACGCCAAGTTCTTCCACAGCACGTGCCGCGTTCTGGGGATAACGAATTTGTACACTTCGACGTACCATCTCCAGACGAACGGGCAAGTCGAGCGTTATAACCGAACAATCGCCTCGATGCTGCGGAACTACGTGGGTGAACCCCAGGACGACTGGGATGTGTATGTGGGGCCGCTTACGTATGCGTACAACTCCCACGTACATCGCACCACACGCACCACGCCGTTTGAGCTCGTGCTCAGCAGGCCACCGCCGGAGTTCTCTCTCCGACGGGCGGACGGCGACGCGCCCCCTTCCGATAGGGGGAACCAACGTGCCGAGTTCCTCAAGACCTTGGATTCGACTATCCAGAAGGCCTACGGGAGCCTGCGTCGCACGCAGGCTCGCTACAAGCGCGACTTCGATAAGCGCATACGACGTATTAATTCCCGGCTCCGTCCCGGAGAATACGTATATCTCAACCCCACCGATGGGGCTAAGACATCGAACAAGCTCGCCTCGCCCGCTGTCGGACCCTACCGCGTGCTCGCCAATGACCACCGAACCATCACGATCGATCGTGATGGGGTCACCGAGCGAGTCTCCGCCGACCGCTGCGTGTACGCGCCGTCTCCGATAGACGCGCCACGAGCAAGTACGACGACCCCGCGGGACCTCGCCGATAAGGTCACCGCGGGAACGCAGTATGCCGTCGAACGGCTACTGAGACATCGAGTCATGGAAGACGGAACTACAGAGTACCCTAGTAGACATTTGACATGTAAAAGAAGTAGTAATGGAGCACTAATGGAGCACAATACGGATTGTGAAAGGATCACGGGCCAGTGCTCCAATTGCACTCATATTGCGCTCCTTTGACGGGCACTGTACTCCTACTCCATACCACTAATGGTCCTACTGTGCCCCATTTGCAGAAAAATGGACAAGTCTGGAAGCTCCTCTGCACAATTTGTTTTCAATACTTGTCCCCCGGCCATTTGCTCTACCTCTACCAATGAGGGCAAAAAGACGGCGGTATCAGGTATCCTCAGAATGACCTGACAGTAACCAAGCAATCATAGAAATTGAAAAAGTCGTCATTTTATCTGAATATCTGCCCACGGCAACTGTGGGTGAAAAGAACTGGTGCCGACACAGATAGATTCATTTACCTGCTGCCAACCCCCCCAATGATCTGAAAACTCCATCAGATGAGACCCGCTCATCATTCAGAAGTTGGTGCGCTTCTCTCTGAGGGTCAATAAAGAACGTCTTCGTTCCCTTTCGCCGGGAAAGTGGTCCTCCAGAGAGTATGAATGCTCTAGAACTCCAATACCATTGATGATGGCACTTATATCGCCAACCGTTGGCGAAGAAAATGCACGAGGCATTGTAGCGTCACAGTAGACCTGACAACACTCAGTAACCTTGAGATTGTTTGCCCATTCAACCAGCATCAAATCCCTCCACATCATTTCACCGTGCACCAGAAACCTGTACTGTAGAAACATGAGAACTTTACCATAGTAGACGTTATGGTGTTCAACACCATCTGCAGATTCGGCGGAAGAATATTCAGCAGCGATGAACCAGTTACCGCGTGACGTGATTGTGCGCTTTCGTCCATGAAGTAGCGAACCAACAACCTGAAAGCCATCTCCGCATCCAACATTTACACTTCCCAGAGATTTAAATTGTACTTCTTTCACCGCATTGAAGGCTTCTGCATCGGTCAGCCCTTTAGATTCCATTATGTACAGTTTGAGAAGCTCCCGAATCCTAAGCTTGGCGCTTTCTCTGGACAGGAGGCTTAGATTTGTCGTAGGTCCGAGGGCAATCACTTTCCTGCAAACGAACCCATCTTCAACGTCACGCCCAGCTGTCTCAGAACCGCCATTGCCACTTGACATAACGAAAGGCTCGTCGAAGAACAATTTGTATGCCTCGAATAACAGCGCACTTCATGTCATGGATTCAGCAGCCTTGGCCCGGGCATTAAGTCTTGACTTCACAAATCCAATGTAGCGCTCAACCCAGTATTGGTTGTACCCTACGGGTGGTCCACAACGACACACAGTTGTCTTCAAATGAAGCAACATGTGCATTGTCAACTTGCACAAGCCAACTCCTCTCTTGTCAAATTTAAAGTACTCTTGCTCGAAGTGCTTGAAAAACTGAACACTCAAAACCCCCATTTCATCAACATCTCCTTGGGTCAGGCAAGGTCGGGACCAAAGGTCCATAATTCTGGTGAACTATGCCAGCCCATGCAGAAATTTACGCGGAAAATGTCCGTCAAGTAGTACCAGCCAAAAGTTCAAGACGAATTGCCTGTATTCTGCAGCCTTCCAGTTCCTGTACATGGAGGTGTCACGAAGCGGTGATCCAAATGCACATTGTGAGGTAGTTGAAGTCAGAGAGCGAATCTCCCTGTCAATAGTGCTCCATCTTTCAGACGAAATCACAAAAGTGTCGTCACGGTAGGTTTCCAAACGCATAAGATGTGTATTCTCTCCTTTGAGCAACTCCATCAAATCCTTTGAAACGTTGTAGCCTAAGTGCATGGTGTCGATTGGAAACGAATCAAATGGAATAGTAGATGGTAGTGAGTGTAGCACAGAACTACCTTTCACCCCTGTTTCCTTCCTCATTCGGGATTTCAATACCTTCGACAGCCCTGAATTGTCATCCAGCTTCCTAAGAATGACCCTCGTCTCAGAAGGGATGCGGTCACGAGGACTTGCAGGATCGAACAGCTTCACCAGTCTTGTTCGACCATCCTGGGGGCATAGCTGCTTGATACAGGACGGAAGATAGTACCTTCGACTTTTGGGAGAATAGTAGCTCGGCACATCACAGCACAGACATGGTTTTTTCGCGCTGGGTCCTAGATGACCCGAAAATTTTGGGTACCCTTGCATATCGGCAGTTACCCACATCACATGAACCCGTACCAGAGGCACCTGCCCGTCCGGAAGAGAGACAGGCGTACCACCGCTCGCATTGATTTTTTCCAACTCGTTGACCATGGGAATCAGGAAAGATTCGAACATTGCTGGTTGAGATGGGCCCCCTACGAAACCTAGAGGAATAACATTTCGCATCAGAAATCGTACTGACGGGTCAAGGTTGAGATTCACGGCGACAATAGGCCAACAGTCATATCCGCCGCCCCGATACACGTCGAAACCATCGGCGCTAGGAGCAATGAACACGTCATATGCGCTCGCATTTTCGCTGCCTTGGCCGATGATGAATTCCTTGAACAATGATCCATGAAAGTAGTCACCATACACACGTTCTTCCCGCGAACCCTCGTTTTCACCACAGCAATTCTCGGACCGATAGCGCAATAGGTATTCCAAAGATTCATCTCGTCTCATCCATGCTCTGACTCGAGGTAGAAGCGGAATGTATACAAATCTGACGTAGCGAGGTTTCATGCCTTGCTTCCTACAAATTGAGCAATTTGGCGTCATCGATTCAAATGGAGTTTCTTCGGACACAACGCAGTCAGGGAATAGCATGTGAGACTGACAGCAAACGTACGTCACTGTTTCAATACTTGAGTATTTGATGATGTTGCGGAGTACAGTAATCCAAGCTTCGTACGAAGCCTTCAGATTGCGAAGTACCTCAGACATGATGCTATACTTGGTACCAAACTTGACAGCTAGGTCAATCCACTGCCTGTTTTGTGCAGCCCAGTTGAAAAACTTCTCCCTAGGAGCCGCTCGATGTATCTGCAGCCATTGGGTTCCTTCGCCAAGTACGCAGGGGTCCTCAACCTCAGCTTAGTCCATGTCATCCATGTTGTCGGAGTCTTCAGAGCTGCTGTCAAGAAGAACTCGCACCACTTCATAGTTAGAACCGTCACCAAGCGGTAGAGATCCGCCGACAGCAGCAGGATCAACCGGCTTGCGGATGAAGGCGCCCTGTTGCAATCCCCCGGCACATCTCGTGAAGCAGACCGATGAGAGTGCCGTCCACAGTGCGAATCTGCATTGGGTGCAGGGATGGTTTCCATTTCATCCGGAGGCTGATCATACGGCTGCTGGTCAGGGAGTTCTTCAAAGACCGAACAATTTGTATTACGTGCGATATCATCACGAAAAGAGCGAACACGATTTGCTTCCGTTTCACTGTACTTGAGTCCTGCGGGTAATGGCTCTTTGCCGTCCCGCTCGCGCCTCTTGTTTGCTACAGTCCGATGCCTGTTCATCGTAGAACGACAGACTGCCCGACCGGGAGCGTTACATATACACCTGCAGTCATATTCAGGGAGGCAAATGAAGCGATCCATACAAAAATGTGTCACGAGATGTACGAAAGAGGTACAGAGAAATCCAAAATAGAAGCAAAAGTACTTTTTGTTGTGAATTCCATCGAAGTGAGTACGACAGTTGAAATCGGTGACTTGACTTGGAAGCGAAAGTTAAAAACAGAGTTGATGTGAAACGAAACTGACGGCGCCTTCAAAAGCGCAGTAGTGATAAATATCTGCAAATACGTACCTGCCCGCTGCAACAAGTTCAAGTTCATCCCCGAATTGCTTCCCGAGGCATGTCCCCGACAGGAATTCCTAAGCCTCGGAGAACCGGACAGGGGCGCCGCGAGTATAGTGCAGGTGGCCCTAAACAAATAGTAGCTGATACGCAAGAGGGCTGGAAGAAAGATCGAAACAAGTTCATCAATGTCTCCAGAGTCCTAGAGCAAGGCATCAAAGAGCACAATGAACGAAATCAGAACAGTATTGAAGAGAGATACATAGAGTTTCCAGAAGACGGCAGGACATCCCGTGAACGAAACAGTGATGCTCTGAAAATTGTTGGGGATCATCTCGAATCTCTTCTCGAGTACAAAGATGGCCAGGGCAACAGAAGGACATACTATGGACAGAAAATGTATGGCGAAGTACCTCGGGAGATGATATGAGCAGCCAAGTCTTCTATATGCCAGGACGAAAAAATGAGAGTATACAAACAAACGATTGGAAACTGGGCAGTTGAAGAGTTGATGAGACAGAAGATGGCGAGTGCTGCGAGGAAGTTTCACACGAAATCAACAAAGCATTCTGCACCAACAACAAGGTTGTTGAACCAACAGGCAAACGCAAATACGACGATACATCATAGAGATTTGGACGAGAGTCTTGGGGGAGCAGCTGTTGAGATTTTCAGCCCTGAAAATAATGGACAGAGACGTACGAGTGAAATAACGCATGGAACCGTACCACTTCATTACCAGATTACCCCTGGATCCACGGAAGAAGCTCAAAACACTCCTTCGGTGCTGGGCGCGGAACAATCCTTTGGAAACGTAAATGATGGTGCAATCAACTTTCCCGTTTCTATGCATGCTGAATCCAGTGATGAAGAGCATCCGCACTACAACTTTCAAGGGTTTCGAGTCCGGAACAATACGCAAGAAGATGACTTGCGCATGGGAGAGAGCCATACTGCGCCAAGGGTTGCAAGACAATGCTCCACATTCAAACAAAACAGGCAAGCGAAGAGTCCCACTTCAGACGGCACCGATGAAATAAGAGCACTGGAAGCCCGATTGACTGAACTGAGAAATGCACATAAAGGCGTTGGGATTGAGAAGCCTGCATCCACGAGGCGTGATCGCCAGTCTGTTCCTCTTGAACGGTCACGCCTTTGACGAAAAAACCTGTCTTCGGGAGGCACCATTCAAAGGTCTGGACCTACCCCGGGATCTGCCATAGTGAAACCACGTCATGGTCGCCACCGCCAATAGAAAGATATATTTGTAAGCCTGAATGACACCGAATAACTGAGAAGAACGCTGTATATAGAACAAGAAACGTCCAATTGTCAGTAAATGACTCTACGTACATGTATTCCTCCTCAGCGTGGTCCTCTTGAAAGCACATCATCATCATTTGCCCAATTGGGCTATTAACTATGAAGGCGCCGATATCAGATGCGCAGGGCAGTAGGTGTGGAAACCTTGATCATGTGGTCAGAACGGGGTCCATGGCGTAGCCAGTAGACATATGATGCAAATCTCTACGACAACCTTGGAAGTAGGCGCACGGGGCTGCGCCCGCGGCGGAGGACACCGAAGAGGCCGCGGAGGCCGCAAAAGGATCTGACGGTCTACGGAAGTCATCAAAGCAAGTTGTGCTCGAGCACAAGTTCGCGGCATGGCCCGCGGAGGCAGCCGACGTCTTCATAAGTCTCTTTTCGAATTTGGTACTCAAAACGCTTTTTGCGCATGTAGTAAAAGTACCGGCGCAAATCTGTCAGTGACGGTGGATCAGGAGAAGGGCCGTGCGGGGTAGCAAATAACACAGGTACATACACCTTTTCTTCTGAACTCTAGGTTGCAGTTCAAGCTGTCGGTCACTGGACATCGTTCAGACAAAAACACTGTCCCGAATCCCGCGCTGACCCTTGCCAGCGCGTGCCTGATGATCACATGTTCATAGTCGCAGGTGTTCGTGACGGGCATAACTAGAGAACCACAAAAGTCAGAATTAAATCAAACAGAGAGGGATATTTCGTGCTCGTTACCCAGAGTGTTACCGCTTTGCTTTGCTTTCAAAGCAAGAAGCGAAGCTTGGGGGAAGTTGTGGTAGTGAAAGGTACATGCGAACTGCCGGTCAACGACGCACGCAAAGAACGGCGCGGTGTCAGTGGCCTGGTGTTGTGGTGGGGAAGTGGGGTGGCGCGCCGAGGGGGGCCGGGCGGAAGTGGAGCGTTTGTGCTCAATCGAGAACTCGCTGTCAACAAGAGCAAGAAGAGGGCGCGATCAGAGCTGACGACGGATTGACGGGCGGATGCCGAGACGCGTCTGACGCAACAAAGGTGCGGGCGGCGTGCTGCGGGGACATGGGCACGGCCAGGAACAGGATCTGCGCGGCAGTGGCGTACGGTGCCGCGGACGCTGGGGCGGGAAGTTGGCGGGAGGATGGGATGTGGCGGTGGAGAGGGGGGTAGATGAAGTGGAGGAGCGTGAGGGAGAGGTTGGAGAGAAGGAGGTGGATGGAGGAGGCCGAGAAGGCCGAAGAGGACGCTGATATGCCTCTCTTTTTCCCCACCCTACCCACCCGTCTGCGACACATGCCTCTCTTGGAATTGTGCTTTGCGTTTCGTGATGGCTGGGATAAGGCGAAGGGTAGTGCGCTGCACTGCATGCTAATTTTTGTTTAAAAAAACGGCTTACAGTGGAGGGCAAAAATGCACCAGGGGTTAAATCCCCTGGCAGTATAGTGGAAGAAAAATTGCCAATTCTCCTCCGGCATGCACACCATACAGTTACCCCCTTGACCGCGACATTCCGGGACCGGGCTGGAACTCACGCCTGAGAACGTACCAGCCCGGCCGTTTTGACAACTCTGCCGTTCTGCCAGCTCAGCTACAGCCAACAGTCTTGCTTCATCGTCATCCGCGATAAGGCGGGCATTTCGAGAGGTATTTATATGGCTCGCACACTACGCGTGGCTGTATCTCATACGGTTCTCACTGCATCGGCCCCCCCTTGATTAGTGAAAATAGAACACACACCATTCTCACTGGGGACGTAGATAGCGCGTCCTAGGTATTAGTCACCGCCTTTCATTCCTGCCCCCCAAGCTGCTGCGCCCGCACTCACGTTCCCTTTTGCGACTCAGAAGCTCTTCGGCTCTTTTTCGGTTGCGTTCAATTTCACGCGGCACCTCTTCCAGCCACTCTCGGCGGCGCAAGTTGCATCGCGCCGCGCTCATTTGGTTGCGGTGTTTTCGCGCTTGTAACATTCGTTTTTGCTGCAGCGCTTTAGACAAAACAGTCGCAACAGGCATTTTGTCAGGGTGTGTCGCCGGGGGTGGGAATCTCGGTGCCAGTTGGGCCGGAGCAATTCGTGGGAATGTGCTGGACCCGACAGAACCAAGTACGCCTGTAACGGCCCACGGCTTCCGTGTTGGGTCTGTTGGTAATATGGTTGTGTACGTGGTTTCCCTTCCCGCCTCGTGGATGACACCAAATTGGCTTTCATCATCTCCATGCAGATCTTCGTTTTCCCTACGGATCGCGGCATGCGGTGGCGCAAATGTAGTGGAATCCAACCCGTCAATATGGATGAAGTGCTGATCCGGGGCGACGGAAAGCACCCCCAAGTAGTACATATCAGCAAACGTGCGCTCAATGTCGCTGACTGGCTGGCCCCGCAACTGCGTGACGCAGGCGTCAATAGCCCCCGTAAAGTTGGTTTCGTACGTGGCAGTGACGGGTTGCAGCGTGTCAATGCGAAGGAAGGGACCTCGAGATGAGCAAAGCGGCAAGCGGCCCGGCAAACCGTGATTGCGCAAACGGTGCCGCGGACGAATGGGACACAGATAGTGGCGAGAAGGCTTGGTGCGGTTCGGGTGTGGTCGATTCTGCAGAGGAATCGAGCCGCGGCATGTCGGAGACGAGCTTAACCGGAAGCTGTGGGAGATGCACGTAGCTGTGCGGACTGCGTGCGTGCGATTCGCCGTTGAAACGGGCTGCGCGCGGACTGTCCAAGAAAGAGTCGACAGCGTCCATGGATAAAGCAGGGGTCGGGTCGAGATGCGTAATAGACGCATCGGGGTAGGCGAAGGAGTCTTCCGCAATGCTGGGTATGTCCCCTAGGAAGGACTCATGCACCGGAACACACGCGGGATCGCGTGAGTGTTGAGGGTTTCGAGGAGGGCGGTGCTCGACAGCAGATTCGATATTGCTATACAGCGAAAGGACGAGGCTTGGGAGGGCATCGAACGAGTAGTCGTGCGCGGGAACGGTGAAGCCGAAGCAGGCTTGTGCTTGGTTGGAGAGTTTGCGAATAGCGATGATGCCCATGAGCGGAATGCCTGGCGGAGAGCACACGAGCAGCAGTTCCTCTGCCACAGAGTCGAAGACAAAGCGAGCGACAGAGGGCCTCTTGAACGCAGCGGGGATCGAGAGGCGCGGGTCATCGGCGGCACCCTGGGTGCCCTCCGTGGTGAAGCCCAGAATGTAGGCACCGCGCGAGGAAACCAGGACGAAGTGCTTGTCGCAGGAGTGAATCGCGGCGGCGGATGCAGGGAAGGCGGTGTTGAACAGCTGAATGGTGTGGGCGACTTTCAGGGCCAGCGAGGAGCGCAGCTCAGGCGGAGAGAGCGTGGGGGACGAACGGGAGGGCGAGAAGAGCCAGTCCGCTATGGGGCGGTCGGATGAGGGTGCACGCAGGGCCAAGCGCAGGGAGGTGGCGGCGTGCATGCCCGACGCCGGGGTGGACATGGTGGGGGGGGTGTGGAAGGCAATGGGAATGGATGGGAAGGGATGAAAGGAGGACTCGAGAGGCAAGGACGGCGCCTAGTAGTATAGCGATGAGTTCGGTATTGGATTGCAGGTGACCAGAATGGAGGTGGCGTCCATGATGGGCGCGAGCGATTGGGGCAGCAATGCGTGATCCATTCTGACGCAGGCGGTTGCGTGTTTCCGCCAGGAGATTCTGATGTGGTGCGCCAGTGCAGGTGGTCAGAGTGGCACTCGATGAGCACAAAGGGACCCTGCGAGTCGCCGGCTGCGGCTTGCTCCCCATCACGGTGAGCACAGCCGCGAGCGCGGCGCAAACGGCAATTGCGCAAAGGGCGCAGCGTGCTCATGCGTGACAGATAGCGGCAAGGAGGTGAGGTGAAGTCATATGGGAAGATATTGCACGGGCATGGTTTGGGCCGATTCTATCAGCGACTGACCCAGATAGGAAACGAGCACGCTCTCTGCCCTCCGACCCACCTCGTGTCTACGCACCGCCTCTGCCCTCCCCGCCACCTCTGCTCTCCGCTCTCCGCACCACTTCTCCTCTCCGCACCACTTCTCCTCTCCGCACCACTTCTCCTCTCCGCCCTACCTCACCATGTTGATCCCGAGGAAAGAGGGCGGAGACGGCGGAGATACCCCAGATGTCGGATCGCGGAAAAAATGGAGATGGGAGGGACGGCAGGGATGGTGGGAGATTACAGAGAATGGGAATTCGTGGCAAACAATGCAAAGGGGCAAAATGTCGGCAAAAAATATATGCAGTATGTTGTAAGTACATGTATCTAGGGCGCGTGTTGCCGACGTGGACACGTTTCACTTCCGGATCTCGAGCTCCTGGCGCGGTTGAGATTGCGGAATCACAGCCATGTAAAATTTACTGTACCGGTACTGTGCGCGTGCGAAGCTGAAGGTAAATTACTACCTGCAGTACTGTAACCTTTTTCTCGACCCTTAATGTTTAAAACAAAGTGCACCATGGTGCGGTGAGCGATCATCGCTCACACTTTCAAATTATATACCTAATGTTGATTGCGAGGACAAATGCATACCTATAAATACCGTTGCTGTCCACAATCTGTAGCTGCAGAGTCCGCTGTTTGGGAGATGGGAGTTCGTGGCAGAGTGGTTAACCAGTTGCTGGAGGTGAAGTTGCCACTTTGCGCCTGTGAGGACCTGGGTTCGATTCCCACCGGCACCTAACCAAGGTGGCCCGAAGCAATTCGTAGCTTACCTAGTTACTTAGTTACTTCCTTTTTTTTACTTTCTTCCTACTTTCTTCCTACTTTCTTCCTACTTTCTTCCTACTTTCTTCCTACTTCCTTCCTACTTCTTTCTGTTCTCTTTCTGCTTTCTTTCTGTTCTCTTTCTGCTTTCTCTCTATTGCCTTTTTATTGTATTTATATTGTATTTCTATTGTTCTTACTCTCCTCACCAACCTCGTCTCGTCTATGTTCATCTCCTTTTCGAACGAGTTCAAACGCGCACGGGTCTTAGCTAGAAACCTTTTTATTTCTCCTCTTGGTAAACATATTCCTTTTACACATTCCGCAACAAATCGTCAACAACTAAGCCTTTCGCTGTTGAAACGTCTTCCTGCTTCCGTTCCTCCAACGCATCATCCCTCTGACTTCTGCTCCCTCTGTGCCACCTCTTTTCGCCGCGCCACGTCATGTCTACACGCCTCTTCCATCGCCCTCCGCGCCACTTCTTCCCTCCGCCGCACCTCGTGTCTACGCCCAGCCCCTCCCCCCACTTCTTCTCTGCCCTCCCCTCCGCTTCTGCCCTCCCCTCCTCGCGATCTGTTGTCTACGCACCGCGTGCCGCTGCCGTCGCCGCTGCCGTCGCCGCCGCCGCCGCGCCACGGCAGCGGCTCGATGCTAACCTCCTCGGCCCAGTCGGACGTCTTGAACACGAACGTCTCCTCCTCGGCGCGGGGCTTGCTGCGCACCTTCTATAACTCGGGTTCGCTCTTTGAGAGTCGCAGCTTGCCGCCGACGTCCTCGCGTGTCTGCGCGAGGGAAAAAGAAGAGGAGTGGAGATACGTTGTTCTTAACACTGGAAGTAATGGAGAGCAGAACAAGGGGAAAGGAGAGTGTATCGAAGGGGGGGAAGGATTGAATCTGTCTACAACTTTTTGTTGGAGGTGAGGGGGAGGTCGGTCCTGTGGGGCACAGTAGAAATATAAATTACTTAGGAGCGAAATATTAATGCGAAGGGCTTCACGCCATGGATTGTGGCCTGTAAGGAAGGCTTCGACGCAGCCTGATCTCAGGCTCTCAAGAGCCGGGAAGTATTAGCACGGGAGATGGCTTCGAATGCCACTAGGGGATTGCAGGATTTGTCTAAGCAACTGCAGCGGCGTGGCCGACTGGCGCAGGATTTGAGGATGTGACAGGCAGTGGTTGCGCGAAGGAATATGCAGCTCCCAAATATGGACCTGATTGTATCGCCTTTCCAGACAGCTCGACGCTCAAAGGTGACGTTGGTAGTTTTGCTAAACTGTCGGCTGGGGAGGGAGGGGAGGAGAAGGTCAAGGTGGGCGGGGCGCGCGAGAACGAGGGCTTCGAGAAGTAAGTAGAGCTGGTTGCCAACTCCGCCGTGCGTGATGGCGACAAGGACGGTGTTTGGACGGTGGGTGACCATGCGCGTGGGGGGATCGTGGCCGGGTGGTGGCTGGTAGGGGATAGGGCGGCAGTGAGGTTGCGGGGGCGGGGGGGGGGTGTTGCATGGCGCGCAGGGGGGGAAAGGACGCTGGAGTAAAGCAGGCTGCGGACGACGAGGACGGCGAGCGTGCGGCGCACGAGGGCGCGTCGCGGCTGAATGAAACATCGAGGTCGAGGCCGAACGCATGTCCTACGGCGACGCACGCGGGAGCCAAGCCTGCGTCCAGCGTGGTAGCCTTGTTTAGAAACCGGCGCGCGACCTCCGTCTTGCCGCACGCGAAGTAGTATTAGCTGACGGCCATCCAGCTGACGGCGCTCTTCGGATCGCGGCGGACCAGCGAGTGGGCTTCTTGCAGACGAAGAATAACGGCACCCGACTTGCGAAATTCGACGAGCTATGACGAGATGAGGGACGGCCACTCCCGTGGCACTCCGCACAAGAAACGGCGGGGGGATGCTACTGCGGTGGCACTCCGCATGTGATACGACAGCACTGCACGGTTGACCCAGATTTCCGCCCTGCTGTACCTACTGTTACATACACACTACGTAAATACTAGGTAAATACTACGATTGCACCCCTAGTCCGCCGATCACACTGCGGGCGCCCTACGAACGCCTACAGTAGGGTTGCTAGGGAACATCGCCACGGCGTAACCGCTGTCGGCGCCCGCGCCGTCCTCGCTGGCGCGCCAGCTCGCCCTAGTCACGCTCTTCGGCGGCGCCCTCGTCCTGCTCGTGCACAACGTCGACCACCCGGCCGTCGCCCGCGTCAAGGCCGCCGTCCGCGCTGTCCGCCGCCTCTCCGCGCACCCCCTCATCGGACCCCACGGACCACCTCCCCGCCGGCCCGCGCCTCGCCGTGTGCTTCGCCGGCCACGTCGGCACGCTCAAGTCCGTCTACCGACAGAACCTCGACGCCGTCCGCGCCCTCGACCCCCACGCAAACGTCTTGTGCCACCTCGACCTCTACGACGACTACTTCCGCGAGGGCACGGACCGCAACTACAAGAAGGAGCACGAGATAGGCGACCTGCAGCACGTCTTCGACGCCGCCCGCCTCGCCGCAGTCACTACCTACTCCGCGGCCGACGTCGACCTCCCCGCGCAGTCCGCGTGCCACAGGAAGCCCACCGCAACCCGCGCACACTACTCGCATAATTTTATGCAGTTCTACGCTGCCGCGGGCTGCTACACCATGATCAAGCGCGCAGCGCTCGACGCCGGCGAGCGCTTCAAGTGGATACTGCACCTGCGGCCCAACATGCAGATCAAGGTCAAGTTGCCGCCCGCGGACGCCGTGCCCCGGGTGCATCTGAGCGGCTCGGCGATGGCGCTCGTGCCGCGAAACCTGGCCGACGCTTACTTTTCCGTCGTCGCCGCGTTTAAGGACGGCAATTGCCAGCCGCTGGATAAGATGGGCAGCGAGCCATGCAAGAATTACTCGTACATGGAGGACTCGACCGAGTGCCTGCTCATCAGGTGGCTCAACTTTCATGATATCACGCCGTCGAATGGCGTCTACGTCAACAGGCGCATCATGTATCCGGAAGCGGACACTGGCGAATGGCAGCTTAGCTATGTAACGTTGAAAGTCACTACTTCTTACGTTGTAATTCTATCAATACATCAATACTGCTTGCGCTACGGAAAAAAACAAGCCTTCCTTCCTGCCCACCGCCCTTTTCCCCTTCCCCCCGCCTCCTATAAAGAATTGAGCGGCAGCCACGACAGCGGCCAAAAGCCCTCCGCGTTTGCGAGCGGCTTGATGAAATTGAACGACGCGCGGAAGATGGACCACGCCCTGACGGGCCTCGCGGGCGTGGGAAACGGCATGAGGGCCTTGCCGCAACCGTACAGTGCGACGGCGAAGAAGTGCGCCAGGAGCAGGTGGCGCTGCGGCTTGAGCCCGCATGATGGATGTTCTGGACCCTATGCGAATCGAGGGTGGTGATTTCCAGATGGGTGGAGTAAAAGCCGCGGTGGCCAAACGGAATGCCGGAGACACTGCGGGAGTTATAAATCTGCTCCACGGTGATGACGAGCTCCCTGACGACGGAGTTGAGGCCGGAGCACAAGCCGCTGCACGTAACGATGCAGACGTTGACCTGGTTCTGGGGGTGGAAGGCGAGCTCCCTCATGGGCCCACGCGGAAGAACTCGCGGGACATGGTGGTGTTCTCGGAGTCGTAGATGACGTTGAAGACGATGGTCTCGCTGGGGCCGACAAAGTACATGCCGAGGGTTCTCTGTGCGGGGTTGCGGTGGTGCGGTGAGGGGAACGAGCTGACGGGGGTCCAGTCGGCGATGCAGGCCAGCAGCAGCGGCTGGATCGGGCTCGAGAAGATGATCTTGGAGAAGCGCGAGATGCGCGGGGCGGATATCTTGCTTTCGTCTGGGCTCTACGACAAGTTGGCGTCCCTGACCAGCTTGGGCAGGTCATTCTCGGACTGCACGCCCTCGTCCGGGTCAACGCCGGTCGAGTCCATGGTATTAGTACGCACGAGAGGGAGCTACACGGAGGGGTGCGACATGGTGGGGTGGGGGTGGGGGAGACGAGCGGGGAGGGAGAGTGGGGAAAGGGGAGGGGGGCTCGGACGGGAGAGGGAGCTTGGATGGGTAGGGGGACGGGGACGGGCAGTGGGAGTGTGTTGAGGGGGGGTAGAGATTGTGGGGGGGTAGGAATAGAACACGTGCGGGGGTCGCGCGGGCGGGTGAGGGTGGCGGGGCGCGGCAACCATGGACAGCCTACGACCGCGTACAGTACGGTGACTAGAGAAACCTAGAAATGCAAAAGGAGGACCGCCAATGATACTCCGTCCAACCTCCTTTTATCATCCAACCACCCGCCGAAATCGACTCGGACGGATGATCCTCCTAGTATCTTCCTCGTACCCTCCTATCAGACTCCTTACAGTCCTACTGTACTCCTTCTACAGAGAAAATGTTCGCTATGGTCGTGTCCCTAACGCCTCAAAAATAAAATAAAATAGAACAACACAAAAGCAATCACAAATAAAACAAAAACGAGACCGAACTGTTATGAAGGTAAGAGTGAAAAAGGGTGGATTATCCAGTCCATGTCCCCGGTCTTCCAGTGTCCTTGTCTCGCTTGGCACATCGTTACGCGACTTCCGACCTGAGTATCTCATCGCGACGCTCATCCTACTCGTGCACGCGCTGCTTCTACTTGCGGGTTGGCTGTCTGAAGGCCCGTCACCTGGTTCGTTCCATCTCATCATTCTCCTTTTCTCAACCCTCAGGTCGGCTCGCTATGCCCCGCGCGGATTACCGCACTGACACATTCCACCTTCAGAATTAATTTTTCCTGTCGTAGCCGTGGTCCACGATCTTGTCGATCACATACTCCTGACTCTCAGTTCCTTCTTCCTGCGTCTCCAACTGTCGTTCCCCATTCCGAAGAGCCAGCGGCTCATCCTCATCCCTGGACTTTCCGAACTCTCGTAGACCTGGAGGTGTCTCCGCTGTCGGCGTTTGACCGACTAAATTATCCTGGTCCCCTGACGTAGGCGCACGGGTGTGAGGACGTTCGTCGTCCTCCGTTGCCTCTCCTTCTTCGTTTAATTCCGGCTCTCCCAGGAACTGTAGCGCTTGACGTAGGCCGGTTATCGGCGCATGGTCCATCGGGCTTGGGGCTAGCTCCACCCTGTCTCGCGATACGCGTTCCTCCTGATCGCCAATGGCAATGACTACCGTATGTTGGTCCGATCTTCTGACCTGATAAGGTCCTGTAGCGACTTGTGCCAACTTGTGTTTCGGTTCGCTAGCCGTGCCCTGCTCCTTTCGGAGGAACACGTAGGACCCGGTGGGATCTCATATTGCGGTTTGCGAAGGCGTGCGTCGAAATTTCGCTTGTACCGGGCTTGTTCCTTCCGCAAACTCCTATCGGCGCCTCGCATTAGGCTCTTCAACCACGACTGCCATTTCAGGTAGTATGCTCGTGACGAGCTGAAATTCTCCAATGTTGGTTGCGCTTGTAACGCAATGTTTCTCGGCGCCTGAGCCAACACCCGCTCGAAGAGCGCAATGTTCGTAGTTCGATGAACTTGTGTGTTGTAGGCGAATGTCACAGCGTCGCTAAATAAGTCCCAGTCCTTGGGATGCTCTCCAACGTATTTTCGCAACGCGGAAGTCAGCGTGCGGTTAAATCTCTCAACTTGGCCGTTGGCTTGCCGGTGGTACGTAGTCGTGAACACATTGCGGATGCCGAGAATTCGACAGACGTTCTGAAAGAACCGGGCCGTGAACTGTGTTCCATTGTCGGACAGCAGCTTGACCGGCGGTCCGTACACGAATACCCAATGGTGAACGAAGGCTTGTGCGATGTGCGCAGCTGATATCTTCTTCAACGGTACGGTCCGTACCAGTTTCGAGTATCGATCGCTGATCACGAGAATATACCGATTTCCTCGCTTAGTTGTAATTAGCTCGCCGAGGATGTCGATGGCGACAAATTCCGGCGGCGCTTTGGGCGTGAACAGCTTCATTTCCTTCGTGTTTTTTCTTAACTTCACCCTTTCCCGCGCACATGCGGCGCAATTCTTCGCGACTGCATAGCAGTATAGGGCCATCGTAGGCCAATGAAAATATCTTCTCAAAGTCTTGTAAAGTTTCCTGCCTCCCGGGTGGCCTGCCAATTTTGCGTAGTGGCTCAACCCTAGGACGCGGTCCCTTAACGATTGTGGTATTACCACTTGTACAAACTCCGCCGCGGTACGGCATAGAGTTCCTTCGAGTTTCTCCGTCTCCGTGCTGAACGTTCTCACCTTTCCGGCGTCCATTTCTTCCTTGATGCGGTTGCAGAAGGGGTCGACGGCTTGCTCGCGAATGAGCTCCTCCGGAATGACAGCTTGGAATTGATCGAAGCGATCAGGGGCGGTCCCCCCTCAAGAGCAAGGATGTCGTCTGCAGTGTCAAAACTTTCCTCGTCCTCCACTGTACCCTCGGCCGGTTCGGCCATAAAGCATGAGATTTCGTCGTCGATTTCGTCGACGGTTTCTCCTGCGGTTTGCAACCTTGACAACGCGTCCGCCTGGCTGTTAGCCTTTCCCTTTTTGTACTGGATTTCAAAATCGAATTCCGAGAGGCGTAGCCTCCCTCGGATTAATCTCCCGCTGGAGTCGGTTACGTTCATCAACCACCTCAATGAGGCATGGTCGGTATGCACGATGAAGTGCTCGCCATATAGATATGGTCTTAAAGTCTGTACGGCCCAAATTACCGCTAGACATTCTGTTTCTGATACAGAATAGTTTCTCTCGGCTGCGGCTAACGTTCTTGAAAAGAACCCGATGGGTTTGCGTTGCGCATCTGGGTGTGTTTGAAATAGTGCAGCGCTTATTTGGTAGTCGCTTGCATCGGTATCTACCGAGTAGGGTAGGTCCTTCTTCGGCAGCGCCAACCCCGGCGGTGCCAAGATGGCGTCCTTGACCTTATGAAAAGCTTTCTTGCACGGTTCGTCGAATCCTTCCAACTGGACCGGTTGTCCCTTCTTCAACAGTTGATTGAGCGGATGCGCGATTTTCGCATAATGCGGAACGAATCTGCGGTAGACATTACAAAGTCCCAAGAAGCTCCTGAGCTGGGTCTGCGTTTGAGGGTACCTCACTTGTTCCAATGCGACGGTTCGCGCGGCGTCCACTTCCAATGTACCTGGCTGAACTACATGGCCCAGGTACTTGATCTTTTCGACGAAAAATTCACACTTGCGAAGCTTGAGCTTCACACCTGCCTTCTCCAATACAGAAAGTATTTCATCCACGTGCACGATGTGCTCCTCCCACGACTTGCTAAAAATTATTATGTCGTACAGATACACCAAACAGCACTTCCAACGGAACGGAGAGAGCAGGATATGCATTGCTCTCTGAAACGTCGCTGGCGCGTTAGTTAGCCCGAAGGGCATTCTTGAGAAGCGATACAGTCCTGAGTGACACGAAAATGCGGTCTTGTCACGGTCGCGCTCAGGGATAGGCATCTGCCAATATCCCGATATCGCGTCCAACGCGGAGAAAACCTTGGTGTCACCAAGCGAGTCTAGGCACTCATCCATGCGCGGTAAGGGGTACGTGTCCTTCACCGTCACTGCATTCAGCCTGCGGTAGTCTACGCAAAAACGCATTGACCCATCCGGCTTGGGCACCAGCAACACAGGCGACGCCCATTCTGACTGCGCTGGTTCTATCACTCCTGCCTCCAACATCTTCTGCACCTCTGCACCTTCTACTTCCCGGGCTTTAGGCCCGGCCCGATACGGGGCTTGTGCGATGGGGCGAGTCTCGGGTATCAACTCGATCCGATGGACGGTGGTATTAATTTCGCCAAGCGTCCCATCCCACATCCTTGAATACTTCTTCAACATCCGACGGAACCGCTCGCGCAGCCGTTCCGGCACGTGGCTCAGGTCGAGGTCCTCCACGTCCGGCGGTGGCGGCTCAATCCTGCGTTGCGGCTTCGTAGCTGCCGACGCGGAGAGCCCTGCCGACCGTTCTTCTGGCTGGTACTCGCGCGCTTGATCCGACGGTTCGCATCTTGTCTCGCCCGTAGGCGTCTTGGTGGAATTAGGAAAATTTTCGTTCTTCCTTTCTTGAATTCCGAGAACTTCACCAATGGTGGTTTTGCTCTCGAGCGCGGCTCTCGGGTGCAGTAATAATTCTGCCACCACTTGGCCTTTTTGCACCCTGACAGGGTACGTCCTAAAATTCGCAACGAGTAAACGAAATGGCCAGTCAGGCTCAATCTGAACGACACCATTCGTGCACGTCAACCCGTGCCTTTCGTACAACGACGAGTACGGCTGAACCACAACCAAGCCCGCCCTCTTCGAAGTGCATTCCACGACGCGTTGCGTCCCTGGCTCGATAGTCGTGGCTCTTGCCACTTTTACCTTAGGGGAAATTCGCTCCCCCTTTCTATCATTCTCGTCCTCTCCCGCGACGAGATTCTTCTTCCCTTTTCTCGTCGAGAACCGCCTAACTATCGGGAACTCCGAGAAATCCGCCAACTCAACCGTTTTCTTCCTTGGATAAATTGCTTCCACAAACCGGTCACAGTAGTCCGCGCCTAGAATTAGCGGGACGGCTAGTTTTTCGCATACAATAAACTCGGCTGCGGCCACAAATTTTCCAAGCCTCACAGGCATTCTAATTGTGCCGAGAGTCTGGAGTGGCCTATTGTTCGCGTGGCCGATATCTTGGGTCGGTCCGTAGGACACTAGAGATTCCATTACAGCTGGGAGTTCCGATTTTCGCACAAGGTTTGGTCCCGCGCCGGTGTCTAAAACAGACAACACCCGGCTCATCAATCCAATTGTGGTTCCGATGTCCGCGTAAACTTTGTAGTTTTTTCGCGCAAGAACCAAAATCTTCTCGGGACACTCCCTTCGCTTAACCCTGTACCAGGGTCTTCGAACTTCTTCCAGCGGATGATCTCGGGCTCGGCTCAAAATTTTCTTGACTTGAGCTGGCTCTTTGGGCTTATCCACCAATCCAACAACCTCCTCCTCGAGACCTGATTTTTCCTTTAGAGACGGGGAACGGGGCTGAGCTCCGGGCACAGTACGTCGACCCTGTGCCTCTCGCGACTCATGCGAGATTCCCCTCTCTAGTTTTCCTGCCGCTGCGGGATCCTTCTCACATCCGACGGCGCGGGCCCCGCGGTGGGCCCTCTGAAGGGTTGGTTCGACCTCGGCGTTGAAGCACTCGGCGTGCTCGCTGTCTGCGAATCGAACCAATTCTTGACCTTCAGGTAACTCGTCGATGGTATCCCTAACCTCTCCATCGGAGACAACGCCTCATAATTTTCCAAAACTCGGTGCATTTCCCGGAGGGAAAGAATGCACGTTGGCGCGGCGTGCCCCTTTTTATAGCAATGATAGCACACCAGACCGTGCGTCTTGACGGGATACGGCGTCCTAGGTCCTCCACGGGCCGGCGGCCTTCCTTGACGTTGCCGCCTTCCCATCCAGCCTGGCCTTCGAAACGTCGTACCCTTGTCTTCCATCGGAATGCGCGGCGCCAGCTTGTGGCCGCGCCCCCGAAACATCATCACGGGATCCGTGGGCTCTGAAAACGACTCTGTCGTGTATGCAGGCGTCGGTAAAGTTGACGACCCGCTGTCCCCGTAGTTCTCGTGTCCGTCGCCCTCCGATGGCTCAATGAACTCGCCTTCGGCTACTAACGCTCCCTCGTAGTGATCTTCGCTACTTCCATGCGCACCGCGCTCATCTGACGCGGACATGGACTCGGCTAAATGGACTGCGGCGTGACTTTTGCGACCGGGATAAGGAGCCATCGGCTTCTTCCCCGCCCTGAACGTCGACGGCGTCTGAATCGTGACCTTCTTGGTCTTCTTGTCCTTAGCGCGGCTCGCCGAGCCATGCGCCTTCGCGTAATTAACTAGTCTCAAAAACGAAACGTCCCGATTGTCTTGTCGGTATTGAGATACCATCGGCTTGATACTCGAATCGAGTCCTTCAATAAACATCGTCATCTGTTCTTGCATCGAATATACGTTTCCACATCGATTGCTTGCGTCCGTCAGACGGATATAAAATTCCATCTCGTCTTCAGACGGTCTTTGCTGAACTTCTCGCAATGCGAGCACGGCTTGACGGATCGCCTCGTCGGTTGCGAAACTCCTCAACAACCACTGTACGGCCTCCGGCCAAACGGATATCTTTCCGTGATGGGCCCCGGCCGTCTGAGACACCGAAGTGTACTGTCTCAAGGCGATGCCGCTTAAAAATTCAGGCAACAAGCGGATCGCTTGCCCCTCGTTCATTTCTTGAGTATCGAACTCCTGAACTAATTTTGCCAAAAAATCCAACACAAGGACCCCGTCTTCACCTGTGAACGTGTTTTCCTTATTCACCTTAGGCGGAATATCTCTCCTGATTTTTCGCACGGCGGTCCGCCGGGAACTTGACAAATATGTCTGCGGGTTCCGCAAGCGGTACGTTCGGTACGAAAGTAACTTCTTGAAGAGGTAGTTGGTCGGATTCAGCTCCTCCAACTCCTCCCATCGCGGCCCGCGCCGCGTTGCGACATCTTCGGGCTCCGCGTCCTTGTCTCTCCGCGAGGCGGACGCAGTGACTCCGCCTCGTCTGGAGGAAATTTCCTTGCTTGACGAAATTCCGTTTCCGTCTTCTGAACGGCGTTCGGAATCGCCCGAATGGTTCGTTTCAAAAAAAGAATCTAACTTAACACAAAGAAAAAAATAGAAAACGCTACAGCACCTGAATAAACTTACGTCGCAGAGAAAACTCCTTTAGTCCGTTTCAGCTTACGCAGTTTCTAGGTCGGGTCTCCTGTGCGCAATTCTAGGTCGGGAGACCACTTTTGTAGTGCAATGCGCCTGTCGGGCAGAGACCGCGGTCCGATGGTCCAGCAAAAACAACAACAGCAACAAAAAGAAGAACTGCCGATGGCACAGCGCTACGGAGTGTCCGACTCTCCCTTCTCCGTTTAAACGAGCTTGCGACTCGTAGTAGCTCGGATCCCTGATGGGGGGGGGGGGCACAGAGAAATAGCCCGGCCCGGGATCGGTGTGGTAGAGACTTGCGAAGAGAACTGCTCGACGAGTGTGGGGTGGGGCGCGTACGTAGATACCCCGGTTCCACTGGGTTGTAAGGCCAATGCTCGTTGAGCTTCTTCGAAACCTTGTAACGCGACAAGGCCTTCGACGGGGGCGTCGCAACGCAGCCCGACGGGATGAAATGAAAGTAGCAGCGCTACGTCAACTGTGCCGCCCGATGGCTCGAAACACCTACACCGGTTCGGTCGCAACCGACACCGATGGTACCAACACTGGCTCGTAAGACGACGGAGCCCTTCGAGGGAGACGTCGTTACAACAGTCTCCGTCGGAAAATGGGCCACAGTAGCAGCGCTACGTCAACTGTGTCGCCCGACGGCAAAGACACCTACACCGGTTCGGTCGCAACCGAGGCCGATGGCACCAACACAAGATAAGGGAAAAATAGGTAGAATTGGAGATGGAAAAGGATAGGGAAATAAAAGAAAGAGAAAAGGGAACCCCGAGCGATAGAGGATGCCGTAGGCTTAGGTAAAAGGGAGCGTCTTGGTAGAGACGGACTTCGACCAAGGCGACATTCAACTCCGGCAACTCGGGTTGGTTTATTGACTTGTTCCGTCAAAGGGCTAAGTTATATAGAGCCCCGCCGGGGCGAGTACAGTAGCTCCCGGCTCTAGATTCTAGATCTAATTAGTAAATAAATTAAATAAATAAACTAATCGTGCGCTTCGTCGCACACGTGTGTCCCCCAAACCCGGACTACAGTATCCAATTTTTTTCCTTTTTCACTTCCTTCCTCCCCCCTACCCGAGACGGGTATTGCACTACAGAGCGGTCATATTCCAAGCCAAGATGTACGGTCCTAACCTGGAATGAAAGCTTCACCATTTGCCTGCGAAGATCAATCGGAGCAGCCAAGGTTTCCAATGTCGGGCACCCAATGATAAGATCAAAAGGCGTATTTAGCACAACAAGAAAGTCGATTGGGACTGTCAAGTCGGTAAACGAGACGGGAACTCTCGAGACAGTCCCGATACACTGTGAGGTATCACCTTTGGCGACAGTGATTTGCCGGGATGTAGGAGACGGGGTCAGAGAGAGTTCATCTGAGAGCCGACTAGACATCAAGTTTGGAATTGCCCCGGAATCTAGAAGTGCCTGTGCCTCTTTGGAGTAGATCTTGACGGAAACCAACATGAGTCTACGAGGGAAGCTTGTATCCCCCACTGTGGCAATCTTTGTTTTCCTTGTGCTTGAGCGGAACAACTTCTGCATTTCATTCTTCGCGTCATCAGCGTCACTTCGAACTAGCTGGCCGAATGTGATACCAGATGAGGCCCTGGCGAGTTCGGTGAGGAGACTGTACCTTCCTACATGGCTTCTGAGCCTAGCCACTTTGTTAGACTTCGGAGCAGTCTTCTTCCTCGTCCTGCGGTTCTTCGGTGGAATACGAATTAGAACTCCTGGGGTTGAATGGCGATGCGGGGGCATGTATTCCATCGGGCCCACCATCGAAGGAGTCGGTTGTGGGGCAGCAGCTGAGTGATGCTGCTTCTGCAGTGGTTCTCCCTGAGCATTTCGCTTTAAGGCAGCCACTACTTCCGGTTTGGATGATGAAACTCCTTCTGTAGCAACCAGAGAATGTTCATCAGCAAACTTTACCTTCTTGATTTCTATTCCTCCCTGATTCTTCTTCGGTTCATCTTCCCTTCAGGCTTTAGCCTTTGCCCAACAGGCGGGTTCAGCGTGTCCGACCTTACCGCAATAAGGTCACCGAGTTCCCCGATGGGAGTTATCTGGGCACTTATTGGCGCCATGACCCTGCCTTCCACAGTACGAACAGGGGCGTTCGTCAATCGGGGGCTTATTGAACCCTCTCTGAGACTTCTTCACTAGAAGAGAGAGTTCAGCCAGTTAGGAGGTCAGAGTTTCCAACTTATCTTCGTAACCACTCTTGAAGGTGGTTCTGGTTTCTTGGGGACCTGAAAGTGAAGTCGATGGTGACAAATGCTTGAACGGAGAATAACCGACGCGGCTGAATTATTTCCAGTTGCTGTCGAACATCTTCATAGCGTCAATCAATTCGTTGTACGTGGTCGGGCTGCCGAACATAACGAACTGAATCAACGCGGGATGACCTCGAATGGACTTGCGGAGAAGTCCCAGCTTAGCAGAATCGTTGAATTCGGCTGCAGAGTACAAACTCTCCGCCCTCTTCACGAACGAAATCACATCATCATTTCGAAGCCTGAGGTCGATGGCCGAACGTATTGCCACCCCAGGATCTTCCTGCGGTTGAAACTTGTCGAAGAAGGCCTTCTTGACTCCTTCTTGACTGCTGAGTAGTTCATGGCCTCCTCTGTGAGGGTTTCACCAGCGACGAAACGGCTGTAGTAGAATTCGAATGCCGGGCCATCGAGGAACGGAAGCAGTCCCTCTGCTTTCTCTTGGTCGTCCTTCTCTTTCATCAAAACGTTGTCGAAATAGAAAAAGAACTTCTTGACGTCGAAGGAATCGTCAGAAGTCCCTGAGAATGAAATAGAGACCTGCCCACGGCTGGTGGAGTCCCTCGACAGAAGTACCATGTGAACGAGTTCTTGGGTGGTCCCGGGATGGGCGGTCGTAGGTGGGGTTTATTGTGTGTCTAAGAGAGAGTGTGTGTGTGTATGTGTCGGGTGGGTGCTGGCGCGGCTTTTATAGAGCCGCGCCAGCATCGAACCCCTATCATGGTTAACCATGTAACCTCCGTGTAGCCTCCGTGTAGCCTCCGTGTAACCTCCGTGCAACTTCGACCAATAGCTGACTTCAGAAAAGATCCGTAAAATATCTGAAAATCCAGATCATAACATGTACAGCAATGTATCTCACAAGTTGCGAGCAGGCATATGGACCCGACTTCACCGTCACCGTCCGCCTTAACGGGTACACTTCGAGCGGTGAATTCCACATGGTTGGAAAGCGAGAGTCGCATTCCCCCGGTATACCAAGATTCAGATCGCACAACCAGCAAAAAGCACCGGTTTACCACCCTACAATTTTGGGTTCACTTCAGTGAATCTTACAACCTCAGATTAGGGATATAGTCGATTGCCTGTATCTAACATGATATGTACAGCACCTATTTCCTCAATTCAGCAGAATTGAGCTTGATTGCGTCATGCAATCTGGAATGCATTCAGGACGCATCCGAACATGCAATGCAGTATAGGCACAATTCTCGCAAGCAACTCTTAACAGAATAAACACAACAACATCATCCGCCTTTTCAGCCCTGACCATCGTCTGACACTTGATGCGTACTGCAAAGCGGGGCAACTATTTTGTGCACGAAGAGGGTGGTTATCACGTGAGACACATGTCCAGGTGTCAGTGTTCCCATCGCAGGGAGCAGCATCTGACATGTAGGTAAAAAACTGAAGAGATACCATAGCAACCTCCTGTATGAAAATGGATGGAGCACTTTACTCTGCTGAGATACGATACTCTCCGCATTGATTTATGACCCCATGGTGAACTTATTTCTAACACGTACATGAACATCGGAGTACTCGTGGATCTGAGTACTTCAAGAAGAAGTTGCCGTAAAAGGCATTGATATTCCGCAAAAAGGCAGCAGCCGTAGTTTTCTGATAACCTTAAGAGTGCATGGGTGAAGTATTGGTATGGAAACAAGACGTTTTTGTTTGAATATGCATTGATACTTCTTCTCATTGCTTTTACTTTAAACTAAAACGGGGTACATCGCGATGCCCACACACACAGCCAACTAAGGATGCCCTTTTACGAGCAACTACACTTCATGAAAGGGACTTGAAATTATTTTTGCGATGTATTGGCATTGAGACTGAAACAGCTGTCGTCGACTCTGAGACTAACAAAGAATTTGATAATCCCATTGTGGCCCGTTGAGTCCATTCTGACAACTGCACTCCAGGTGGTGCGGGTAGCTCAGCGAGCAGTCCTAATAAGGATGGCAGCAATATCCGTAGTACCCGTAATGATGATTCCAGCAACTATGGAGATAGCAATGGTGGTGGTGATGCCAGTAAAGTTTAGCCTGGTACGCAGTTGGGTAGCAATGGCACTTGATACTAGTTCGTTCCGCAACTTCCATATCTTCCGCGGCATCTTGCTGAATGGAGATGTCGTTCTCGATACGCTTGTCATTCTTAGCAAAGGCGACTGTGACCAGGGCCAGGAGGGCCAAGAGAAAACATGTGCGGCGATGAAACATGTTGGAGAGGTAGACCGGGGTTTTCGGACGATTTGACGGTTTTCGGTTTGGATTGGAGAAAGGCTTGTGGTGCGAGGGATGTTGAAGGACAAAGTTACTGGTTCGGGCATGTCTTATATAGACGCAGAGCTGTCCATGATGTTCAGGGATGAGAAGATTCCAGCTCGTTGTGGTGGGTATTGTTGACTTCAGAGATGACCAATCATTGTATTTCTGATGTCGGTTGTCCAGGACCTGAAATACCACCGGATATTGTGCAGATGCTACCGTAATTCAAAGAAAATAAAAGTGTGTCAGTTGAGGCGTCTATAAAAGCCAGGAGCAGGCGAGGACCATGATCCCAATACAAATTGCTTCCACACATATGGTGCAAGCATGTCTCGATGGTCGATATACAAACGGGTATCGAGACGACCCTTCTCCACAGACAAGGACAGATCCCAAAGCACGACAAAGGACCGAAGTACTGTCAGTCCTCGGATAGAAGGAAAGTATGGCTTTAGACACAAATGATAATGGCAAACGATGCAACTGTAGAAGAAAAAAGGAAAGCATTGATTACGATACGATTAGGTCCGAACCGAACGATTTGTCCGTCAGGCTCTTGTCGTGAAACATTGGTTACCTTTTTATGGAGAAAGTGCTCCTTGAAACTATAAGACTACGTCTGCTGAAACAGTCAGAAAGCATACGAAATCAATATCTAATTCATGAAACAAACGGAATTGGGAATAGGGTTCAGATGATGCGACCAAGTTGTAATTTGGAGGAAGTAGATTCATTTTCTCAGCCAAAAACGGAGGCCACTTTCCGAAAGTATAATATTAATCTACTTATACCAGCCAGCAAGACATGCGGAAATGAAGCAACATCGCGTGCTCATCTTGGGACGGACATGTTGTTTCCTCGTTAAGTTGCGACGCGAAGAAGAACGTACTCGACCCTTGTGGATATAGTGAATACAACAATGCATCTCATCGTTTGAGAACCGACGGAACTTCCCCAGCACATAACGGGCGCTCGCCCTCTCGTCTATTCCCTACTCAAGCAAGGCCGAAGACGGTGATATTTAGGTGTTGGGGTTAGCTAATTGCCCTCTCAAAACCTCGATGCCAGCCCCGAATCGTACCATGGCGCACGGCTGCACGGCTATCTTGAACAATGTAATGATGAGCGCCAATGAACGGCATCAACACAACTGCTCTCGATCAACTAGATGCAATAATCTGTAATGCACAGACAAAGCGAAAGATATAAAGAGAGAAATGACACTAGCCAGAAACCTCTTGCTTCGCACACTGACCCCATTCACCGATTCTCCATTTGAGGTACCCCTGTCCAACCGCCAGGTTACGTGTGAGCGAGCAGAATCGCGCTTCCACCAGACGTTCAAATGTTGAGAGATGAAAATCTCCCGAATACGAGCAACGAGGAACCATTGAGCAGCAAGAGAATATGCTGGAGAAATCTAAAACTAGTGGTATCAACGACGTTTTCTCGCTCAACATTGGTGTCATTGTCCTGTGCCGAAAAGAACATAGCCTCCCTTGCCAAAGCAAGGCACCACGGCGCTTTCAAAGGACTTTCAATTCAAACCCCCTTGCCGCATACAAAAAGGCCGTGTCCTTAGTAAGGCAAACTTTCTCGTGTGTGTGTGAGGTGAGGGCGAGTGTAGGAGAGACTCAAGACCTTAGTCGTGTTTACTGAGGGGAGGAGCGACGACGGTGTTAAGTACCGTGGGTGAGCTATGTACACGTGTAAGATACGACAGCGAGAGAGGGAATAACCTGATGACCAAAGTGCTTTCCTGGAAGGGGTGAAGGTCAGCAAAGGGCACGGATCACAGCGGAGTGGTCGTCCTGCTTGCGGACACGAAGATATCCTAACATTTTTTGAAGACTTTTTTTCTGCGGATTATGAGATGCAAACACGATCGAAACGATGCAAGGGTGCGTTTCCTTCTTTCAGTGGACGTTAGAGATGAAAATCAGTGTTGAAGGCACAGCTCAACTATCCTACCCGTCATCGTACATGCCCCATGTCGAAAAAAAAGTTCCTTCTCACCCGACAGCACGACATGACAGCACGGCATGATCTGCGGTGAGTGGAATTTGCAGTATAAACAGTGGTTGCGGAAAATAGCTTGTTGTTGGGAACCGCCTGATGCACTGCTAGGCATGGCGGAGGGTGTTTTGCGGGTTAGGTAACAAGAAGGGATTGGTGAGAAAGTGACGCAGTTTGGTAAGCAGGGCACTCCCAGGTAGGAAGTACTATGGTGCGGCAAGGTAGCAAGAGGGGAACATGAAGAGAGGGGGATGTTTAGTTTTTCTAACATTCTGGGGGAAGTGGAGAATTTTGAAGAAACAGGTGGCAATGAGCAAGGGCAGACAGTGCGCGACAGACACAAGAACCTAGGGTTGATTTCAGCGGAGATGGGAAGGGAGAGAAAGCCTTCTTATCAGGGATCTACTACCTCTGATAACAGTGCCTTGATGCTTTGAAAACGGGCACTGCGGGGTGTTGAGCGTGCGTAGAGGCTTGCCACATTGTGGATATGAAAGGGCGTATCCGACGGCATACTGTTGTATTCGGGTAAGCATAAGCGGCATTCCCTTTTTAGACAGAAGCGAAAGAAATAAATGAGTTGGGCGACGAAGGTGAATGTCCCAGGCAGTGCCATTGATGAGATGTTGTACATGTGAGTAGGACAAGACGAGTTGTTTGGTCTCACGGACCCCGATGTTAGAGGAATATGATAGTTTCACAGCAAAGAAGAACAAAAAACTTCTTGAAGGAAATGTGGTGGTGGTTCAGGAAAGCGATGAATAGCAAGGCACAATCACTCACGAGTTCTCTGTACTCACTCTCCCACTGTACTCGTACGCTTTATTACTCGTACTCGTCGTTTTTGTGTACACAAAAACAACGAGTCCAGGTACGGCACGTACAGCAGTTGAAGTGATAGGAAGGAAATCTAGGCGCAGCAGCTTACTTTTCACTCGAGCAAAGTTTAATTCATACAGTCTCAAAACAAACCTCAACTCGATGTAAACGTTACCAAGACCCATCTCGAAAAGCCTATTTATGTGACCAGGATTGTAAAATATATGAGCAATCAAGAGAAGTGGGGATGGAGGCTAGTGTCGGTCGTAGATCAGGGATGAAGAGAGGAACGCACAGAACAAGAAAGAAAACGTGCACCAACCTGGTTTACCTAGGACATAGAAGAAACCGTTCTCTTGATCTTTTTAAGTGTCTGATCTAACGGTTCTTGTTTCTACTTCTTATCGTCTTGTTTGTTTGTGAGAGGCACAGGACGAGATGTATCTACATCATAAAAAGAATCTAGAAACACGAACGCATAATTTTCATATCTCAGCTGCAGTCACGTCGAACCTACAGTCGCATTTTGATACTGTTAATCTGCACGCATGGAACCAATGAAGGAAATGGATATGATAAATCAGGCTTGCGATTCTCGAAATGGGAATCTGAAATTCAGGGTTGATATCGCATACATGGCATATGCGCCAAATACAGTATCATGTCAGCGGCCATCGTTTTTGCTTTATCGAGAGGCACCTAGCTGGGGCATTAGGAATGAAGTAGCTCTGCATTAGCGATATAAGTAGATACGTTTGCGGATAGATATCAACAGTAACCAACAACGAACAAAAGAACAGAACAACACAGTGCTTTAATTGCACAACCAAAATCCTAGTGCAACTATTCCGGCATAGCCGAAGGCTCGAGAGGGCGTCAGGCATTGACAACCGAGCAGTGAGGAGACTGTTGAAACACGCGGCGATATAGTTCGCGTTTGAATCTTAGAACTTCGCGCACGGAATCAGCCTATCCAACTCGGCACCCCTGTCCCTGGGCAGCGTCCTTGGGCAGCGGTGACTTGTTGCATCCGCTGCCCCTCGGTAGTCTACCTTCCTGCTGTACGCGGCCCGTTTGTGGACAAACCGGAGAGACCAACTCCTCCCGACAGTTCCCGTCGTACGCGGCACGCGCTCTCGGAAGGGTCGGCTTTCAAGATCTGACCCGACATTGAAGTCAGACATATATTTACTTCGGTAAATATTCTACCAATGCAGAGAACAAATTGTTACGGTTTTGACAATACAAAATGTTGGAACGGGAGACCCATGAGTCCTTTACATGTCGTCGTATTATTCTGATATATTTATACTGCACTACATGTGGTGTAAGGGGGTGACACACGTGCGATCTGTTACAAAGGACATGCACTGTACACTGGTAACAAATGTTCATTGGCAGCGCACAAACTGGGATGTGTCCTGTGGGAGAGACTCAAGACCCTAAGGTCGTGTTTACTATGGCAAGAGCGACGGCGGTGTTAAGTACCGTCAAGGAGCTATGTACACGTGTAACATACGACAGGGAGTGGAGGGGAGGCGGTGGCAGCAACAAGCGGAAAAATTAACATACAACAGTCGCCGCGCTTGGTGCTGATGTGGCGGAGAGCCGGAGCATGGAGAGTGGGTGCGCAAAGATCATTGGTTTGAGGCGTTTGGTGAGACAGTCTGCAGGATTGTCTTGTGATGGTATTTTCATGGCGGCGATGCGTCAGCGTAGGACTTTTTTGTTGACGTAGTGGTATTTCACGTCTATGTGCTTGGATTTGGGTGTTGGTTGTTTGTAGTGCAATGTGCCTGGCAGGCCGCGGGCACAGTCCGACGGTCAAACAAAAAGAAGAAAAATAGCGACAGAAACAACCACTGCCGATGGCACGCGCTACGGAGCGTTCGAGACTCCCTTTCCCCTTGTGTGGGCTTGCAGCCCACGGTAGCTCCACTCCGACGGGGGGTAAGGAAAGATGCCCGGCCCCGGAGGATAATGGTGGTAGAGACTTGTGAAGACTTGAGTGCTCGGCGAGTGCGGGTCGGGCTTGTCTACGAGGATGTAACCGCGGTTCGCTGGGTTGTAAGGCAAATGCTCGACGAGTGTCTTCAGCACCTTGTGTTTAATTCAACATCTTCGACGGGGGCTTGTTCAGCACTACCCGACGGAATCGTAACCGTGTAGCAACGCTACTACCAACGTGTTGCCCGATGGCTAAAAACACACTCACCAGCGCGACCGCGATCGCTGTTGGTGCTACCAACTCTGTCTTATACAGTAAGACCTTTGACGGAGGCGTCGTTGCAACAGCCTTCCTACGGAACTTGAAACAGTAGCAGCGCTACACAACGTGTTGCCCGATGGCTAAAACACCTACACCGGATCGGTCGCAACCAATGCTGATGGCACCAACAGATAGAAAAGGATAGAGGCAGAAATGGAAATGGATAGGGAATAGATATAGAAATAGGAATGGTAAAGGATAAAGAAAAAGAATGGGACCCCGAGCAATAGAGGATGTCGTTAGCAGCGTAGAAGTGAAGCGCTTCATGTGAACGGAAGCGGTCTTCGAGGAGGGCGAGATCTAACTCCGGCAACTCGGGTTTGATTGGGAAATAAAGGAAAAGGGAAGGGGACCCCCGAGCACTGAAGGATGCCGTAGGCTTATGTAAAACGGAGCGTCTTGGTAGAGACGGACTTCGACCAAGGCGACATTCAACTCCGACAACTCGGGTTACCTTTACTCGCTTGGGTTGGTAACTGGACTATGCTTTATAGCCCCGCCGGGCGAGTACAGCAGCTCCCGGCTCTAGATTCTAGATCTAAGTTGTAAATAGAATTAAATAATTAAAATAATCGTGCGCATCGTTGCACACGTGTGTCCTCCAGCCCAGACTACAGTATCCAATTTTTTCCTTTTCTCACTTCCTTTCACCCCCCTACCCAAGACGGGCATTGCACTACATATCCCCCTTCTGAGCGTCCTTGCTCACCGCCAACTTCTCGTATAATCTTCCGATTTTTTTCTCCTTCCACCTCGCGCGTCCATCCATCGTCCTCATCCCTCGACCGAAGGTGTCCCCTTACACTATCTAGTGCCCTTTTCCCTCCTACCAGCGCGCGGGAACCCTTTTTTAAAAGGCGGTCGAGCAAGGACAAGACGACCCTTCTTCCAAGTGGCTGATGTCCGACACGTCTGTCCCTCCATCGGGACCCTCATCCGAACCAGAGGACCCCCGTGTCGGGCGACGTCGTGCCGGTGTGGGATTCTCATACAAGTACAGCTACCCTCAAGAGCCCCCCTTAATCCCCAATTACCTCCTCCTCTCGACCCAGCCGAACCGGCTCTTCATCCGGGTCATACTCCTCTCGTCGATGCCTCGCAGCGATATCCCTCACTTGAGGAGTTACACGATAAATCCATGCACCATTACCCCATACTGTACGCAGCAGCAAAGTGGTTTTCCTTGTGGGAGGCAGAATTGTGTAGACGTGCTGCTTTCTACATGTGTGGCGCAACGCGTCCATGCCCGACGGCATTGCTGGCAATCCAAAAATTGCAATTTTTGGGCTCGCGTGTACACGTGTGTGCGGAATCCTCGCGGAGGTACCGCTGTCCTCCGTGCTGACATTACAGAGCTTACAGACCCTTCCCTGACAGTATTATGATAGACACGCCGCCGTCGGCGCCCCTCGACACGTGTACGTGTGCGGACCACCGCGACCTCAATCCGGCACTCCATTAGTATATAGGGTAGTACGGTAGCACCACCCTAGTAAACCCAACCAAGTCCGGCCTCTACAGCTCAGTGCCCCCTAATATCGCACGGTGAACTCACCGACGGTATAGGCGCCAAGTGCGAGTGTACGCTGACTTCACCAACAGCTCCCTTTACTTCCCCTCCTATCCCTTTCCGCCCTACTGGCTGTCTACAGTCCGGTCAGTCCGGGGTACTTTCGGAGCTTGTCTCCACTCTACCACTACCGCAGTCATACTGCGTCGCTACCCACCGCGCCCGAACTCGCAGAGTAGTTCGCCGAACTCGGCGTTGCACTACAACATGGTCCTTCGACCACCAGCGCGACGTCGTCGACGGCTATTGTACGTTGCGCAGCGAATCAGCACATCGAGGTCCTTGATGCCTTATTCACTGCATCGCTATGCCCAAGGTGAGTTCCGGGCTTCGCCCCCCTCATCTCCTACCTTTGAATTGTAATTCTGACGGCCAGTCGGAACATGTTCTATTTGGAGACTTACTCGTCCCAAGAGAGGACTGTTAACACAGTCGCAACAGAACGAAATTCCGCCAGCGGCGTGGGGTTGTAACGGGGGGTTTTCACACTAAGTGAAGTCGACAGTGTAAACACTCCTTGATGATTCCACTTTCCTTGTCGTTGTTTCGTGTGTTGCTCCGCGAGCGTCAACGCGGGCTGTCCTCCCGGCTTTTTTGGGATTGTGATACCGTCAAGACCTTTCGGAGGATCTCCCATCCAATAGCGATCGCGACGCCAAAGTCACCGCGTCTCAGCGACCTTCGCGGCGCGGGTACTCGCTTGATCCACGGACCCCCAAGAGGGGAGGCTGAGTGAGGGTTCCTTCGGACCATAGCTGTTTTGAAACGTACACAAAAAAATATAAGCGCGAGCGGATGACGTTGTCTCGACAGAGGCAACCTTCGTCGTGGTCGCTATTTGTGTACACTTATCTCAAAAAGGCTCAGCGTCCCATGCGCTCGACTGCGTCGCTCTTTCCTTAAAATTAATTAAAATTCCGAGTGGTGTCCTGTGTTCCACTTGGGCTTCACGACACTTGTCGATCTTCACGGGGTGTTGTTGCGATGAACTCGGGGGTGTCCGGAAGTGACATCTCCTCGAATTACACTCCGGGATGTCCCGCGGCTTACGCGATGGGCCATCCAACGACAACTGCCTGCCCTTCGGACTCTCCCCGCGCATCGTGGTACATCTCTTCATCCTCAAGAGGTACGCATCCCATGCCTCCGTCACCCGTTCCTACCACGCCCTCGACCTGGTCGTATCTCGCATCATCCACCTCCTTTCAATCTGCCTCACTCGCGTGCACCGGCACCTCAACCACGTCTTTTCCACGCCTTCCCCCTGGGTTCGAAAGTTATCCCTTTTGCCAACCTGGCTCAATCCTCCATGCGCTCCAAAAAGGAAAAGTGTCGTCGCTTTTCCCGGGGGGAGGTTCTCGGACTTATCAAAATCCATACACTGAAGTTCTCTAAACTTGTGCCTCATAAAGGCTATGTTTGGAGGGCTGAACGCTCTTGGCAGGGTCGGCCTTCCCCAGCCGCGACGATTATGCGGAGCTGAAATAATTCTCGATGAGGCCTCATTGAGGATCGTAGGAAATCTCCCTAGGTACAGTCCAATGCAGACGACTTCCTCACTAGCTGACATCGGTTCGATGCACACGACAGTCGCGTTTCCTTCCCTCATAGTTCCCTCGTTCGAATTGCGGGGATACGTTCACAGCTCTCAATAGTATTTAGCAAGCTTTCGTCGGTTACGTTCCAACATTTTAAAGTGCTGTCTCTCTCCCCTGAGATCGTCCCTTGGGTTTCAATTCATTTCGTACCTGTGACGAGATCCTGCTGGACTTCATCACTACCGTGCGCGTCCGGCTCTTCGCGCTCCACCTCGCCCCATCGACGTTCCCCTTCCTCGCTGATCACCCCTGTTTTCGCTTCCTTCGGAAGTGTCCTCCTGCTTTTTGCGATACCACTGTATGTCATCCATGTCAAACCCCAATTCCAATTCTTCTCCCGGCCGTGGGCTCCGTTGTTCCTTTTCGTCGTCATCCCCATTCGGGACTTTGGCAACGCGCCCTTTCCCACGACCTTCTTCTTACTGTCTCCTTCTGATCTTTGTAGACCTGATGTCCGGCCTCCGCAGTACGGGGTCATGTCCCTGACATCACCTAAAAAAATAAAACAGACAACAGCAGACATGAAGATATAAAGAAACAAGAAAGGCCAGGGAAGTGGGGTTATAGTAGCCAATTTGTAAGTACATCGCTCGCAGTGCAGAAAAACGTATGGGCGCCACAGTGCCCATACCTGTTGATCAGGCTCCACAATAATTTCCCTCAATAAAGACGTTGGTCCTGGAGAGGTGCGTGTTACGAAACGGGTTTGTGACGCTGTGTGGCCGTCGGCGGCTGTCTTGCACGGTTTTCGATCTTAGCCGATGGCAAGCGAGCGTCCTCTGTACGTGCACGTGACGGTGCAGTTCCACGCGGTCTCGGCGGAGTCAGCGCAGCGACGTCTCATATGGGCATTTCTTTTCGCTCGACGAGCAGGGTAAAATCGTGACTTTGCCGCAGAGCGGCTTTGAACATGGGTGTCGCCGACTGTGGGGCGACAACAACCAAAAAATTCGTTTTGATCATTGACGTCCCACGAGGTCACACCGCTCATCCCAATTGTCACTTCACGTGCGTCCGAAAACGGGCTCCACGTCAGTCCCTTCGCTCTCACTTTCCTCGTGCGCCAACCTCGCAGACCCGTTCCTTTCTCGAATTTCTGATTTCTCCCTTATTCCTAAACTACTAATTGTACTTACGATGGCTATCTCGGCTGGGCGTGCGCGACTTGTGGCGGCAAGGGTAGCTTCTTCCTTCGGAAATACGTGACGGCCGCGCTACGGGGTAATTTCTCAATGGGATCCTACGTCGCGTCCCGGGGCGTATACCCACCTTGAGAATCAAATTTCCATCTTGATAATCGTGGTCGACGATCCGGTCGATTACGGATTCCGTGTTTTCCGTCTCCTCTCCTTTCTCTGAACTGTCTCCTTCTCCCTTCTGAAGGTCTTGCGACCCATCCACTTCTCTGGAATTTCCGGACTGGTGTAAGTCTGGTGGCGTCTCCGCTGTCGGCGTTTGACTAACTAAATTATCCTGGTCCCCTAGCGCATGCGCACGTGTGTGAGGACGATCCTCGTCATCGATTTCCCCTTCTTCTTCGTTTAATTCCGGCTCTCCCAGGAATTGTAGCGCTTGACGTAGGCCGTTTACCGGCGCATAGTCCATAGGGCTTGGGGCTAACTCCACCCTATCTCGCGATACGCGTTCCTCCTGATCGCCAATGGCAATGACCACCGTACGCTGATCTGATCGTCTGCCCTGATAAGGCCCCGTAGCGACTTGTGCGAGCTTATGCTTCGGTTCGCTGGCCGTGCCCTGCTCCTTCCTGAGGAACACGTAGGACCCCGGTGGGATATCATATTTTGGTTTGCGAAGCCGTCAAAGTTCCGCTTGTACCGGGCTTGTTCCTTCCGCAAACTTCTATCGGCGGTTCGCATTAGGCTCTCCAACCACGACTGCCATTTCCGGTAGTATGCTCGTGACGAGCTGAAGTTCTCCAAAGTTGGCTGCGCTTGTAACGCAATGCTTCTCGGCGCCCGAGCTAACACCAGCTCGAAGGGCGCGACGTTCGTAGTTCGATGAACTTGCGTGTTGTATGCGAACGTCACAGCTTCGCTAAATAGGTCCCAGCCCTTGGGATGTTCTCCAACATATTTTCGCAACGCGGAAGTCAGCGTGCGGTTAAATCTTTCAACTTGGCTGTTGCCCTGAGGGTGACAGGTGGTCGTGAAGACGTTGCGTATCCCCAAAATTCGACAAATGTTCTGGAAGAACCGAGCAGTAAACTGTGTCCCGTTGTCGGACAACAGCTTGACCGGTGGTGCGTATACAAATACCGAATGATGCACAAAGGCTTGCGCTATGTGTGCGGCAGTAATTTTCTTGAGAGATACGGTTCGTACCAATTTGGAATATCGATCGCTGATCACGAGGATGTAGCGATTCCCTCGTTTGGTGGTAATTAACTCACCGAGAATGTCGATCGCGACGAACTCTAAAGGAGCCTTGGGCGTAAACAGCTTCATTTCCTTCGTGTTCTTCCTCAACTTAACTCGTTCTCGTGGGCATGCGGCGCAAATTTTCGCGACTGCGTAGCAGTCTAGGACCATCGTAGGCCAATAAAAATATTTTCTCAATGTCTTGTAAAGTTTCCTGCCTCCGGGGTGGCCTGCCAATTTTGCGTAATGGCTTAACCCTAGGACGCGGTCCCTTAACGATTGTGGTATCACCACTTGTACAAACTCCGCCGCGGTACGGCATAGAGTTCCTTGGAGTTCCTCGGTCTCCATGCTGAACGTTCTCACCTTTCCGGCCTCCATTTCTTCCTTGATGCGATTGCAGAAGGGGTCGACGGCTTGCTCGCCAATGAACTCCTCCGGAGTGACAGCTTGGAAATGATCGCGGCGATCAGGGGCGTTCCCCCCCTCAAGAGCGAGGATGTCGTCTAACGCGTCAAAACTGTCCTCGTCCTCCACTGTACCCTCGGCCGGTTCGGCCATAAAGCATGGGATTTCGTCGTCGATTTCATCGACGGTTTCTCCTGCGGTCCGTAATCTTGACAGGGCATCAGCTTGACTATTCGCCTTGCCCTTCTTGTACTTGATTTCGAAATCAACTTCCGAGAGGCGGAGCCTCCATCGGATTAATCTCCGGCTGGGGTCGGTTACGTTCATCAACCACCTCAATGAGGCATGGTCGGTATGCACAATAAAGTGGTCTCCATATCCCTAGCGTTTCCATGGATCCATATATGGAACCATAGGGGTTTTCAGTAAATTGTCCAATTGCCCTACGGTTCCATATATGGATCCCTAGGGCCAGATACAAGGCTCTGTTTGAGTACAGATTTACTCTGTAATTCGCATCGGCGAGACAATCCCACTATAGGACTGCGGAGCTGACAGTGAGTGGATGTAGATGAATGTTCAACCTCATAAATCGAGCAACTAGAACGCACGCTGCGATTCAAAACACCCACGACGAAAGAGCAGGATGGCTACAGTCCTTCTAGAGGACCCGGTACCTGCAGTGCGTAGTGAGGAAGCCGAGGGGGCTACGAGAGGCGGAAGGAGACGAGAGAGGGGCCGCAGTCGCGGTGGGCGAGGTCGATTGAGAGGAAGGGGATCAGAAAGGGCAAGGCCAGCAAACTCTCAAAGGGATCCGACTCAAGGGTGGCGTACGTCAAGAGTGACAGGGCCACGTCTCATGCTTGAGGATGAATTTGTTTTCGAGGTCATTGGGGAGAGGGCGAGGCTTTTTTGCTCATCCGCAATGGAGCGATTGGATGTCGAACGGGAGGTCCAGGAATTGCAGACAACGAGAACAGGCTGTGTCGTTCTTTTAATGGATGAGTTGTTGCAAACCTGTCTGGGTTGGCTTAACGAGTATATCGTTCTGCAAAAACTTGCTGTACAGCCGCTGCGGATGTCCGACATGTACCGGTATGTATCCGTATTGCTTTTGTCGCACTGTACGGGATTCAGTTTTCAAGAAAACATCGAGATTCTGCAACGGGACGGTTGCACAACGCCTAGTATGCAGACAGTACGCTTTATGAGTAGCAACATACTGGCTTTTTCACCAACAGGGAGAGGACAAGAGGGATGTCGCACTTAGCTAGCTCAAAGAGACCACTCTCAACTTCTCACGCAGTTCGAAAACCCTGCATTTCGACTGACATGCAAGATATTTGTTTCTCCTACACACACCCTCGCAACGCTCGATGACGATTTGTATGGAACTAGGGCCACTGATAACCAAGTCAAGACTTTGAGCAGCCGAAAGGCTCACCGAGAACGCCATTCTGCAGATGCAGTCGCAGACGCCCTTTTCAGAATAACAGTAATGGTTCGCTTCTGTCGTCGCGGTGTGCCCCAAACAGAAAATATCTCCAGTTTGTTAAAGTCAGTGCTCGAAAGTAGGGGCGAGCGAAGTGTTCACGGTTTTATCATAACCGCTGATCGCCGGTATGGCAAAGTTTCCTTGATGCGTGAACTACTTTCTCTTCGTATTGGGTCCATCATGGTTACGCCTGAGCATTTGTTAAAATGTCACCCATTTGTTGGGAAATCTTTCCTCAGCATCACAAGGAATGATGAAGAAAATAATTCGGATTTGGGCTCGAGCAGCGAAAGCGATGTTTTGGATGAGGAAACCATGACGGTAGAGGGGGTTCACCACAGCCCTATCCCAGACCCTAGCACTGCTGTCACATCAGCTGACAACTCTATTATAGATCGTCCCCGCGCATTTGTTGTTAACGACAGCCCCCATGAAGGCCCGGCATCGTGGTGGGCAGTGAAAACCTTAAAAGCCACTGGTAGAAGCCGAGGGATCCCAGGCACGAGTTCTAAAGTCACAGGTGTTGCTGTCAGAGAGAGAGGCAGTGACAAGTTCAGTAAGATTCTCCGTTTTATGTACTGTGTTCCGACAACTGTTTCGAAAAGCCTTGAAACGTGGATCGCTGTTCCCAAGAAATCTTCCCTTGCGCAAAAGCTCTTTAGTAAGCGCACTGATGAAAATCGCATCTTCACTCCCGCCGTCGATTCCTTACACTCTAAAGATGTACTCGAACGCCATTTATTGAGCAAATGCACAGTTCTGACTGTTGATCAGCGTTGTGCGGACTGGTTTATCCTGAGGCAGTTCCGAGTTACCGGCACAAGTCCTGGCAAAATTCTCTTTAAAAGTGACGACGTACGTCGCGTCGTCGGTATGACAGCGAGGGCGGAAGGGAATGAATCATTGAAAGATGTGTTGAGCTCGTTTTCCGAGACATGGTTCAGCTTCGTACGCTCTACAGAGCCTATGATGCGTGGAACCGCCAATGAAAGCGCCGTTTTGTCCGCTCTGTCTAGTCTGCCTTTTGTCAAATGCATCTATGAGTGCGGTATGATGGGGAAAAACATGAGACCTGGCTGGCGTGCTCTCCAGACGGAATTGCCTTGATTAGCAGTTACGGTCTTGGCTTATGCGATGAAACGACTACAGATGGACACCTATCGATTGCCTCAATCGAGATTAAGACAAGCGTTGCTCCATCTAGTCTAGATAGAGCTCTCAATTTGGCTACGACGGACGTTGTGACATGCAGTGTGGGTGATGCCAAATTCAGACAGTATGTTCCAGAGGAGCACACTGGGCAGGTTATTCACCAAATGATAGTTCTTGCTGTCAATTACGTCATTTACATCTCCGCTGCAGAGGCAGGGATAATGTATACATTGGTTGTGTACTGTAGTCCCAGCAACATTGAAAAATGCTACAGTACACTCAATGACATTGCGCGTCCCACAGTTGCCTGGGCCCATGAGCAAGATCCCCAGCCTCCTGGTTTCACCGAAGCATCTACACGACGCATCTTCAAGTCTCGTTTGCCATTCTGGCTGATGGTGAACAACTACGTCAAGAACAAGGATCCTTTTCCTCCGTTAAAACTTTTTAAGCATGCCTCACAAAGCCTTTATTCTAAAACGAAGGGTGGAGTAGACGGGAGTGCACAGTCAAGGGCAATCTTTCGATCATCAACATCCTCCTTTAAATGGGAACAAAAAATCGTTTCCCAGACTATCAAAACAATTGGCGTCAATGCCTTTATTGCTTGGCGGATGACACGGACGAAACATTTGCTAGAAAACAGAGCGTCATTTCAGGGGTTGACTTTTTACCGAAGCTCGCTGAATGGGGTGGAATCGCTTTCAGATTTTACCTACGAGGTATCCAGAGAATTGCTCAACTATGCTCAGTCTATACAAACATCAGAAGAAAGCGAGTTGAGAAACGATGAGGCAATCAGCCAAGAAAATATTCACAGGTTGTGTAGACTGGCTGCTAATCGAAAGCGAAAGAGGTTGTAATTCTTGAATGGGGTCGATGGTGTGGTCTTAAGGTTATCGGTTCCTGGGCACCTTATGAAGCAACAAAAAGAGCAGCAGTACTGTGCATTGTGCGGGATAAGGGGAGTCGTTGGGAATGAAAACAGCTGGCGGGGACATCGATCGACGTATAGATGTGTGCATTGTGCGGTACATCTTTGTACTCGCATCTACCCTGGGCTGCAAGAAAGCTGCAACGAAATGAGGCACACTCTTTCTGTATTGAAGCCTCGTAGTACTCCGCTGCCTGCAGCCCATGTTCCGCAGAGTTCAAGCCGAATGAGTACAATCAAAACTGCAAGCACACCACCTGCAGTGTGAAGCAGGGCGAGGCAGCGCAGCAGCACCGACGATGCAGGTCTTGCTCGCCAACGACAGAGGATGTCATGAGCAGGCACTGTATTAACAAGACAGATGATGATGCAGGTCTTTTTGTCAGCAAGTACGTTACAAAAGAGTCGTGGCCCACTAAATTGCTAATTTTCGAAATATTTTAGGGATCTATATATGGATCCATACTAGAAATGCACTTCTGAGAGGGGTAAAGTGCTCCGATTTGTACACCCTCGAAAAGAGGGTCGGCTTGAGCCAATTGAATTCCGCTATTTTGGAGCAGGTCTATAGGTTGCATTCAGCAATCTGGCGAAGACGCGACTCAAAAAATAAGAAACTGAGGGAGTTAGAGGGTTCAGGAAATTAAGGTTCCATATATGGAACCTAAATTCGAACGCTGGGGATATAGATATGGTCCTAAGGTCTGTACGGCCCAAATTACCGCTAAATATTCTTTTTCTGATACAGAATAGTTTCTCTCGGCTGCGGCTAACGTTCTTGAAAAGAACCCGCTGGGTTTACGTTGCGCATCCGGATGCGTTTGAAATAATGCAGCGCCAATTTGATAGTCACTTGCATCGGTGTCTACCGAGTATGGTAGGTCCTTCTTCGGCAGCGCCAACACCGGCGGTGCCAAGATAGCGTCCTTGAGCTTATGAAAAGCTTTCTTGCTCGGTTCGTCGAATCTTTCCAACTGAACCGGTTGTCCGTTCTTCAGTAGTTGATTGAGCGGGTAAGCGATCTTCGCGTAGTGAGGGACGAACTTCCGGTACACGTTACACAAGCCCAAGAAGCTTCTGAGCTGTGTTTGCGTTTGAGGGTACCTCACTTGTTCCAGCGCGGCTGTCCGCGCTGCGTCGACTTTTAGCGTACCTGGCCTTACGACGTGGCCCAGATACTTAATCTTTTCGACGAAAAATTCGCACTTGCGAAGCTTGAGCTTCACACCTGCCTTCTCCAACACTGACAGTATCTGGTCAACATGAACGATATGTTCTTCCCATGACTTACTGAAAATGATTACGTCATCAAAGTATACCAAACACGACTTCTATCGGAACGGAGAGAGCAGGATATCCATAGCCCTCTGAAACGACGGCGGCGCGTTGGTAAGCCCGAAGGGTATTCTTGAAAAACGGTAGATACCTGAGTGACACGAAGAGGCCGTCTTGTCGCAGTCGCTCTCGGGTATTGGCATTTGCCAATATCCTGATATTGCGTCCAACGCGGAAAAGACCTTGGTGTTACCAAGCGAGTCCAGACACTCGTCCATGCGCGGCAAAGGGGACGTGTCCTTCACCGTTGCCGCGTTCAACCTGCGGTAGTCTACGCAAAAGCGCATCGATCCGTCCGGCTTGGGCACTAATAAAACGGGCGACGCCCATTCTGACTGCGCCGGTTCGATGACTCTTGCTTCTAACATCTTCTGTACTTCTGCGCCCTCGACCTCCCGAGCCTTTGGACCGGCTCGGTAGGGAGCTTGTGCGATGGGCCTCGTCTCTGGGACCAGCTCGATCCGGTGGACCGTGGTATTAATTTCACCAAGGGTCCCATTCCACATCTCAGAGTATTTCTTCAACATCCGTCGGAACCGCTCGCACAGCCGTTCCGGCACCTGGCTCAGGTCGAGGTCCTCCACGTCCGGCAGTGGGGGCTCAATCCGCTGCTCCGGCTTCGGCGATGCCGTCGCAGAGACCCACTAGACCGTTCTTCTGCCTGGTCCTCGCGCGCTTGATCCGACGGTAAAAAGCTTGACTCACCTGTAGGCGGCTTGGTAGAATTAGGAAAATTTTCCTTCTTCCTTTCTTGAATTCCGAGAACCTCACCGATAGTGGTTTTGCTCTCAACCACGGCCCTCGGGTGGGATAATAATTCTGCCGCCACTTGGCCTTTTTGCACCCTGACAGGGTACGTCCTAAAATTCGCAACGAGTAAACGAAATGGCCAGTCAGGCTCAACCTGAACGACACCATTCGTGCACGTCAACCCGTCCCTTTCGTACAACGACGAGTACGGCAGAACCAGAACCACGCCCGCCCTCTTCGAGGTGCATTCCACGACGCGTTGCGTCCCTGGCTCGATAGTCGTGGCTCTGGCCACTTTTACCTTAGGGGAAAATCGCTCCCCCTTTCCATCATTCTCGTCCTCTCCCGGGACGAGATTCTTCTTCCCTTTTCTCGTCGAGAACCGCCTAACTATCGGAACCTCCGAGAAATCCGGCAACTCAACCGTTTTCTTCCTTGGATAAATTGCTTCCACAAATCCGTCACAGTAGTCCGCGCCTAGAATTAGCGGGACTGCTAGTTTTTCGCATACAATAAACTCGGCTGCGGCCACGAAACGTCCAAGCCTTACAGGCATTTTAATTGTGCCGAAAGTCCGGAGTGGCCTATTATTCGCGTCGCCGATGTCTTGGGTTGGTCCGTAGGACACCAACATTTCCATTCCTGCATGAAGTTCCGATCTTCGCACGAGGTTAGGTTCCACGCCGGTGTCTAATACAGACAACACCCGGCTCATCAATCCGACCGTTGGTCCGATATCTGCGTAAACTTTGTGGGTTTTTCGCGCAAGAACAAAGATGTTCTCGGGACACTCCCTTCGCCTAACCTTGTACCAGGGTCTTCGAACTTCTTCCCGGATGATCTCGGGCTCGGCTCAGAAAATTTCTTCACTTGAGCCGGCCCTTTCGGCTTATCCACCAATCCAACAACTTCCTCGTCGAGGCCTTCCTTTTTTGCTAGAGACGGGGAACGGGACTGAGTCCCGGACGCAGTACGTTTAACCTGCACCTCTCGTGACTCCTTCGAGATTCCCCTCTCTAGTTTCCTTGCGGCTGCGGGTTCCTTCTCACGTCCAACGACGCGGGCCCCGCGGCGGGCCCTCTCAAGGGTTGCTTCGACCTTGGCGTTGAAGCACTCGGCGTGCTCGCCGTTTGCGAATCGAACCAATTCTTGACCTTCAGATAACTCGTCGATGGTATCCCTAATCTCTCCATCGGAGAAAACGCCTCATTATTTCCCAAAACTTGGTGCATTTCTCGGAGGGAAAGAATGCACGTTGGCGCGGCGTGCCCCTTCTCGTAACAATGATAGCACACCAGTCCGTGCGTCTTGACGGGATATTGCGGCCTAGGTCCTCCACGACCGGTGGCCTTCCTTGATGTTGCGGCCTTCCCATCCAGCCTGGCCTTCGAAACGTTGTACCCTTGTCTTCCATCGGAATGCGCGGCGCGGGCGTGTGGCCGCGCCCCCGGAACATCATCACGGGATCCGTGGGCTCTGAAAACGACTCCGTCGTGTATGTGGGCGTCGGTAGAGTTGACGACCCACTTGCCCCGTAGTCCTCGTGTTCGTAGCCTTCCGATGGCTCAATAGAATCGTCTTCGGCGACGAACGCTCCTTCACAATAATTTTCATTGCTTCTCTGCGCACTGCGCTCCTCTGATGCGGAGATTGACTCGGCTAAGTGAACGGCGGCGTGACCTTTACGACCGGGATAAGAAGAAGCCCTCGCCTTGTTCCCCGCCCTGAACTTCGACGGCGTCTGAATCGTGACCTTCTTGGTCTTCTTGTTCTTGGCGCGGCTCGCCGAGCCATGCACCTTCGCGTAATTAACTAGTCTCAAAAACGAAACGTCCCGATTGTCTTGTCGGTATTGAGATACCATTGGCTTGATACTCGAATGGAGTCCTTCAATAAACATCGTCATTTGTTCTTCCATCGAATATACGTTTCCACATCGATTGCTCGCGTCCGTCAGACGGATATAAGATTCCATCTTGTCTTCAGACGGTCTTTGTTGAACTTCTCGCAATGCGAGCACGGCTTGACGGATCGCCTCGTCGGTTGCGAAACTCCTCCACAACCACTGTACGGCCTCTGGCCAAACGGACACCTTGCCGTGATGGGACCCGGCCATCTGAGACACCGAAGTGTACTGTCTCAAGGCGATGCCGCTTAGAAATTCGGGAAACAAGCCGATCGCTTGCCCCTCGTTCATTTCTTGAGTATCAAACTCTTGAACTAATTTTGCCAAAATCTTGAACTAATTTTGCCAAAAAATCCAACACAAGGACCCTGTCCTCACCTGTGAACGTGTTGTCCTTCTTCACCTTAGGCGGAATATCTCTCCTGATTTTTCGCACGGCGGTCCGCCGGGAACTTGACAAATATGTCTGCGGGTTCTGCAAGCGGTACGTTCTGTACGAAAGTAATTTCTTGAAGAGGTAGTTGGTCGGATTCAGCTCCTCCAACTCCTCCCATCGCGGCCCGCGTCGCGTTGCCACGTCCTGTGGTTCAGCGTCCTTGTCTCTCCGCGAGGCGAACGAAGTAGTCCCGCCCCGTCTGGAGGTAATTTTCTTGCCCTGCGAAAATCCTTTTCCTTCCTCTGAACGATGTTCGGAATCGCTGGCATGGTTCGACGAACCGTCGTCACCATCTTCGGAAAGGCCATTCGACTCGGTCATTGAGTCTTGGTCCTCCGGCTCGTCACTACCGTGACTCTCGCTCCGGCGTCGCAGATTCTTCTTCGAAGTCTTCGACTTGGAACTCCGCTGTACAGCGGCCTTGTCTTTCTTCGATCGACGGTCGCCTTCTCGACCGGTTGGGAGCGGCTCTTGCACTGCGGCCTGTTCAAGGTTCTTGAGGCGATGAGCGGCGCGGTCAAACCTGTCGTCGATAATGCTTCTAAATTTACCTACGGACTCCAAAACTTGATTCGCGTCGCACCTTGCGTCCTTGACTGAAGTTTTCAACGAAGCTAGGAACTCCGGCTGCAGACCGTCGATTGCATCACCTCGCTCGTTCTCGACGAGATCCACTCGAGCCGATAGCTCTCCTAAAACGGTGTGGAACTCGGATGCTTGCAACTCCAGTTGCTTCCGGACGAGGGCTAATTCAGCCTCGAGATTTTTCGTCATCTCTTGGCGAATTTCCTCGCCCATCTTCTCGAACCTGTAGGATAGGTTATCCTTGTCGGCTTCAATCCCCGTCGGGATTTCTTGACCTTCGGGATCCGTGGCCGTATTGGCCTGGCTTCGGGTACGAGGACCTCGCGGGATCCTCGACGCCCTTGCCGATTCGCTCCTACTCGCCCCGGAACCGACGTCCCCGGGTGCGCTTGTCGACATCGCTCGTACGAGCGAACCTACACAAAAAAAGTTACAAACAAAAAATAAAAAAGAGACTCCGTTACCCAAACCACTTTTGTAGCGCAACTCCAGACCGAGACTGTCGTCGACACAATTCTAGGTCGGGTTTGCTGTAGACAATTCTAGGTCGGGAGACCACTTCTGTAGTGCAATGTGCCTGGCAGGCCGCGAACACAGTCCGACGGTCAAACAAAAAGAAGAAAAACAGCGACAGCAACAACCACTGCCGATGGCACACGCTACGGAGCGTTCGAGACTTCCCTTCCCCTTGTGTGGGCTTGCAGCCCACGGTAGCTCAAATCCGACGGGGGGGTTAAGGAAAGATGCCTGGCCCGGGAGGATAATGGTGGTAGAGACTTGTGAAGACTTGAGTGCTCGGTGAGTGCGGGTTGGGCTTGTCTACGAGGACGTAACCGCGGTTTACTGGGTTGTAAGGCCAATGCTCGATGAGCGTCTTCAGCACCTTGTGTTTAATTCAACATCTTCGACGGGGGCTTGTTCAGCACTACCCGACGGAATCGTAACCGTGTAGCAACGCTACTACCGACGTGTTGCCTGATGGCTAAAAACACACTCACCAGCGCGATCGCGATCGCGGGAGGCGGTACCAACTCTGTCTTAGACAGTAAGACCTTCGACGGAGGCGTCGTTGCAACAGCCTTCCGACGGAACTTGAAAAAGTAGCAGCGCTACACAACGTGTTGCCCGATGGCTAAAACACCTACACCGGATCGGTCGCAACCAACTCCAGTGGAACCAACACAATTAAGGGAAAAATAGAGGTAGAGATAGAAAAGAATAGGGAAATAAAGGAAAAGAAAAGGGAACCCCCGAGCGCAAAGGATAACGTAATCTGTGGTAAAAGGGAGCGTCTTGGGAAAGACGGACTTCGACCAAGGCGATATTCAACTCTGGCAACTCGGGTTACATTTACTGACTTGGTGGTCAGAGGGCTAAGGTATATATCGCCCCGCCGTAGCCACTACAGTAGCTTGCGGCGCTAGATCCTAGGTCTAATCTAGTGTCAGCAAAATTAATGCCAACTAATTAACTAAATAAAATAAAATAATTAAAAATTAAAACTGTGCAATTATTCACACGTGTGTCCCCTGTAGTACAATACGCACCTGAAAACGGGGGTGAAAAGAAAGGAAAATATTCGGATATGAAAAGTAGTCCGGGTTGGGGGACACACGTGTGAATAACTGCACAGTTTTAATTTTTAATTATTTTATTTTATTTAGTTAATTAGTTGGCATTAATTTTGCTGACACTAGATTAGACCTAGGATCTAGCGCCACAAGCTACTGTAGTGGCTACGGCGGGGCGATATATACCTTAGCCGTCTGACCACCAAGTCAGAAAATGTAACCCGAGTTGCCAGAGTTGAATATCAACAGGGGTTTCCGGTAGATCGGTTTCTAGTGCAAAGATCGTTCTTTTCTTTAGTTATGTTATAAGCGCACTAAAACGTTACAAAACTATTCCGCAGTCGTTGAAGACACTAGACAATAAGTAATGGGAGCTCCTTAGGGGTTCTGCAAGTATCTTAGCGTCTTCTGCTTGCGTTTTGACCCTGGGAGGTCTCTTGGTGCTCTTGTAGCCCTCCCCGTGACTGTCACGCCATCACGGTACCCGATAAATATTTTATATATTCGTTGGTCTCAAGCTCAGGAACTTGCACTTGGAGTCCGTGACGAAGAGTACCACCCCAGCTCGGAGCCTCACTCAATCCGCCACGCCTCCCACACACCCGCCGGTCATTGTTCGCCGTTGCCATCAGATTCCCCCCGCGACGTTGACTCCCGCGCACGTCACCTTGCCTCTATGCAACCGCCAGCACACCCCCTTTTTGCCGGCCTCCTGCGAGTCCACGGGCCACAATTAGCCGGCACCATCACCGATGTACAACCCGTTTCCGTCGCCCGCCAAGCTGTACGCCATCTTAGAATTGCGCTGCCTATGCCATCCCTCTGAGTTCATTTTGAGCACCTCCTCCCCACCTCTGACGCCCTCGTTCCGCTTCTCCTGCTGTGCGGCGATCGCGACCAGCTCCAGCGCGAGCCATTGCACGACACTGTCTGCCGCGCAACTGTACACCTCGTCCCTTGTGGGCACGAACGCAAAGGTGGTGAGGTTGCAGTAGTGCACGTAGGCGGCGCTGCGGCCGGCAGCACGCGTGCAGGGAGTCGCCGAGGCGGACGTCGCTGACGCCTCACAAGCCCATGATGCCGGCCTTGTTTCCCGTGCCGATGTGGGTGCCGGCCCGGTGCCACTCGGCGGCCGTGATCCGCTTCTGGTGGACGTGGCGTACGCAGTGTGGTATAACTACCTTCGTCCCGACCACTCGGAACGAGGGGGGTTAGAGGTAAGGGAGCGCGCGCCGCTGGGTAACCCACGCGAGCGCAAACCGTACGGAAGGACTCGAAAAGAGGGAAGGCTCACGTGGCCGGTGACGCGCAGCCGGTCGGTGGTGTTAGATCCGGACGGCCGGTCACGGGTTAGAAGCCTGAGACTTAGAGGTAAAACCGGACGGAGTTAGCAAAAAGCCGTAAAGGGAAGGGAGGCGAGTCTGCCCCCGTTTACTGGAACGGGGCAGGTGCCCCCGGTCTTAACCCCTAAGTGGGACGCCAGGACACCTGTCCCGCTACAGTAGCTGTTACTTACTGTATACCAGCTACTGTGCTAAATTGGCTAATTTGTGCCATTAACTACAAATTACTAATTACTTACCGTTCGGATCCTACACGTGTAACCAGCGAGGTACTACTGTACTCCGCACCGGCCGTGTGCTGTAAATATAACTCCTTACAGTTCTTCTCGCGCTTACAGCCCATCGTACTGTATCCCGGGGCGGCAGCGGTGGCGCCGTTGCCTTCGCGCCGTTGTACTACAGACCCCCTTCCTTACTTCGCGACACGTCCCCGTCGCGGCGGGTTAAAATCCCTGCCAGCTGTGACGGTTCCCTATCCCGAACGGAGACCATGCGTCGGCCGCGGAGACGCGGCCGTACAGTAGGTACCTTCCTCGGGTCCTCACCCGCATGCACACCCGCAGCGGCGGTCATTTCCCGACCCGCGCGGAGGAGTTCAGCACTCCAGCGGTTCGCGGTTCCATCCGCGGTACGCCACCGTTCGGATTGGGCGCCTTCAGCCTGCGCCGGGTCATCGAACAACCGGCGCAAAGAAGCGTTTTTCCAGGACCCCCCCGGAGGGCTGGCCATTTTTCCAAGAATTCCCCTTCAATTTCCTCCAAAACCCCACGGGTAGGCCCCCGCCAGCCCCGCAGCGGTACGTCCCAGACCTTTCCGCGGGCGTGCGGTACCTCTGTCGTCCAAAACACGAGCAAAAACCGCACGGTAGTCCCTCTCCCGAACGGTTCCTATTTGGAAACTAATAGAAACTGTAAAAAACAGTCAGAAACGGCATAAACACGTTTCTGTTTCCAAATACTCCCAGGTCGGCGACGACCTCAGGAGTCTGGAACCGTTCTCGGATATGGGCTACGATTTTTATTCGCCCTTCTAGAGGGGAAATCGTAGCCCTTCTTCCCGTACAGTGTTCCCTTGAAGAACCGATCGGGAACTCGGGTTTACAGGTACAGCGGACGGACCCGCTGTACCTTCAACCGTCCGGATAGGCTCGCCGTTGCGGTGGGGCGTCTTCCCCCGGCGCCGGGCATCATCAAACCGGCGCCAAAGAAGCGATTTTCCCCCACCCCCCGGAGGGCTGGCCGTTTTTCCAAAAACGGCGCCCTTTCACCCGCGAGACAGCGGGGTGTGTGACCGCCAGCCTGTCCGTGTGGTCAGTGGGGAGCTCCCAGCGGCGGTACGCTCTGCCGTTCGTCCAAAACCGGTCGGTAAGTCCTGCCATTGTCACTTTCCGCGGAGGCCCCGATTTGGAAACGAAAGAAAACTGTAAAAAACAAGCAGAAACAGCGGTTTACAGTTCCAGTTTCCAAATCCGCTTGGGCCTTCCCAAAGTCGGATTTTCCGTCTTGGGACCTCCGGACGCGGGCGAACCCGGGGAATGCAATGCCGTTAACGGGAGGGGGCTACGATTTTTTCCCACCCTTTGAGAGGGGAAAACGTAGCCCATCCGAGGGCTTAATTAAAAACCGGTGAACCGGTTCATTCCAACGGTGCAGCGAGTCCATCCGCACCGGGTCTATCCGGTCGGGTTCGCCGGTGGCGCACAGTAGTATGTGCGCGCCATGAGCGGTAGATTACCGTTTACGGGAGGCCTTCGGTCGGTTCCCATATGTAGTCCGCTGGGTTGTAGCCTACCAGCGGACATCGTAGAAGGGGTCGGTACCGGCCTCCTCGAATTTTCCTGTCGGTGTCGGCGGCCGGACCGCCCGGCGGCCCGCGATGGGTGACCCCGCGGTTGGTGCGGCGTAGTGCTGCGGAGGTGGTTTCCCGTCCCTACGCAGCACGAGGAGCTCATCCCCACCAGCGACTTGCGAGGAAATCGGCCTTTTCCTTAGTAATTTCTGCCTGCATTTTCCTTGCGGCGGGTGACTTCTCGGCGGTTTGACGAGCTCCGATTGGGCGGTCCCCAAAATCGGTCGTATTTGGAACCGCCGCCAGTGGTCCAGCGGCCACACGTGCCGGGCGGTGTATGCCGCTCGCGCAACTCGTGGTCCACAGTGCCCTGGAGCCCCGGCGAGGTCGTGCTAATACAGTATTTACGCGGCTGGGTTCCGTCTCTCGGCGGCGGGTATGCACCGGGGCGCCAAGCCGTTTGACCACCGCCGCGTCAGGTCGTCTTGCCGGCGGGTCAGCTCCCCCCCCGGCGCCGGTCCATCCGGTACGGCTCGGGCGGTGGCACGCGGGGGATCCGCGTGCGCCGTAAACGGGTGGTGGCCGCCTGGAGGAGACCCTCGGCGGAGTGGCCCCCCATCCGCGCCGGGTATTCCCGTGCGGGGTTTGGGGTGGCGCACGCTGGGTTCCGCGTGCGTCCGTGGCGATTGGCCGCCTCCTGGGCCGGGTCTTCCGGCGCGGGGTTTGCGGTGACGCACGCGGGGTTCCGCGTGTGTTTGTGGCGACCTCGCCCCCTCCTGCGCCGCGTCTTCCGGCGCGGGGTTTGCGGTGACGCGCGCGGGGTTCCGCGTGCGGTTGTGGCGATTGGCCGCCTCCCTGCGCCGGGTCTTCCGGCGCGGGGTTCACGGTGACGCACACGGGGTTCCGCGTGCGTCTGTGGCGACCTCGCCCCCTCCTGCGCCGGGTCTTCCGGCGCGGGGTTTACGGTGACGCACACGGGGTTCCGCGTGCGTCTGTGGCGATCTTGCTCCCCCCTGCGCCGGGTCTTCCGGCGCGGGGTTCACGGTGACGCACACGGGGTTCCGCGTGCGTCTGTGGCGACCTCGCCCCATCCTGCGCCGGGTCTTCCGGCGCGGGGTTTGCGGTGACGCGCGCTGGGTTCCGCGTGCGTCTGTGGCGACCTTGCTTCCTCCTGCGCCGGGTCTTCCGGCGCAGGGTTTGCGGTGACGCGCGCGGGGTTCCGCGTGCGTCTGTGGCGATTGGCCGCCGCGCGGGCGAGATCCTCCGCGGGATCGTCCCGCCCCGCGCTGGGTTGCCCAGTGCGGTGTTAGCGGTGGCGTACTGCTGCCCGCGTGCGCCAGAAGCGGTCTATGAAGGCCTGGGGAAGTCCCTCCGCGGGTTCCTAGGTATCGTCCGCTGGGGTGTAGCCATACCAGCGGACCTTGTACTGGGTTCCTGTGCGGTTCTCCCGGTGACTGACCAGATGGTCGATCACATACTCCGCGGCGGGTTCGGGTTCTCCGCCCGCCGCGGGCCGGGTCGGGGTGCGGTTCCTCGACCACGTTGACGCCCGCGGGGGCCGTTTGGCGCTGGTTTCGCCAAGCGGACGGCCCCTGGCGGTTGAACGGGGATCCCGGGCGGAGGCCTTGCCGGATGCATAGCTTCTGGTAGTTGGCCTCTCGTACCTCCAGAAGCTTGGCCCGCAGGCTCGCATCGGCAACCACAGGGCACCCCTCTTGTCGGTGCGTGGTGTCCAGGCAGAACCGGCACGGTGGCGGTCCGGGAAATCTCCCGCCGGAGAACCGGACGCGTGGATCCTGCCCTTGCCTCCGGTACGGTCGTGTGCGCACGTCGCCAGGGTTGCCGGGTGGAACTGGGGCGCTCGCCGTCGACGCTGCCGGAGACGGATAGTAACTCGTCGGTGGCGAGCTCATCGAGGTCGGCGTGGCGGTTTGGTCCGTCACGGCCAGGATTGCTTCTTCAGCAAATCCCCCGGCCGTCGGGATGTCGGATGCCGACTCAACCGACAGCACGGGCCTCGTCCTTGCGGTGCGGTCAAATCTTCTAGCCGCTCCGGACGGCTCTCGGTGCGCCATGGCGGACATCCCCTGTCGACGGGAAGCCGATTGGTTTCCCCGATCGCTTGCGCGTATCGAGCCACGGATTGGTAATCCACATCCGGGTGCGTGGCGAGGTAATTACGGACCTGCGCGCACGTGGCGGGAAGTAACTCCTCGACGAATAGGGACTTCAACCGCTGGTCGGAGAATACCGTACCGCATCGGAGGGCCTTGTCCCAGAGGTGGTTACTGTAGACCTCCTCCGTCATGTTTGAACTCTGACGGAAGGAGGTCACGTCCCCAACCGCTTCGGAAATTACCTCGTCGGTAGCATAGGTGCGCAACAGAAAGTTGACCACCTGGGGGTATGTCCGGAGCAGCTCGCGCCGCTCCACGTCAACCGCCATGGTATTTCCATTGAGACGGGACTGGAGTAGGGCGTGAGCCTGACCGGTGAGGTAGAATTGGAAGCACCACACGGCGGCTCCTTCGGTAATCCCGTTGTGGTCGCACGCCATCTTGAGGCGTGCGAGGAATCCCAATACCGCAATCGGATCTTGACCGCTGAACGTGTGGGACCTCATCTGCACGTCCAGTTTTTCCGGTAACGGTTAATGTGCCGCGCTACTGTAGAGTCGTAGCGCGAGCTACGCCGTTCCAGGCGGTAGGTCTTGTAGTTGACGGCCTTGGTAAACAGGTCATTGAGGGGCCTGATTACCGTGGGCCGTCGCTCGTCGCTCGTCGGGGCAGCCCGGCGGCGTCTGCTCGAGCGACGAAGCCTCTCATCCGACTCGGTGTGGTAGTCTTCCGAGTCGGACCGGTCGTGCCGGTGCCGGTCTCGGCTTCTATCGCGGCGTGCCCTGTGGCCCCGCCTGCGAGAGTCTTCCGAACCAGATGGGTCATCATCGGAGGGGTATCCTCCCCCTCCGGCATCGCGGTATCGCCCGTGGCGTGCCTCGCGGTTATCGCGGTATCGCCAGCGGCGTTCCTCGCGGTCTTCATCCGTCCTGTGACGGGGGTCTTCTGCCTCGGAATACCGGGTGTATTCCGCTTCGGTCCTGTGCGTGCCGGGTGCACGTCTTCTGCTCAACCGGTACGGGTCCCGATTCTCTGTCTCGGGGAGCCCCAGGCGGTTGTCTGTCCGGCGGGGGCCGCCCGTACCGGCGAGTATGGGGAGGACATTTTCTGTGGTCCTCCCTGTAGCACCGTGAACGGTTGGGAGATAGATGGCTCTGCCCTCCGGGTGAGGGTCCATCCTATCAATCCCGGGTACGGCGCCGATCGGATCAGCGATATTAAAGCTTGAGCCCGGAACGGTTTCACGGCGCGGCGCCGGCGGCGGTACCGCGCCTCCCGTTTCGGTAAATGTCGTGGCCAGACGGATGGCCACGGCGGAGCTAATAGCTCCCTTTAGAGCCAATGCGGTCGGAGATTCGTCCTCCTCCGCGGCGAGCGCTGCCACCACCTCGTCGCGTACGAGGGGGGCGATCTTCTCGTCCAGCAGGGCGCGGAGCGCGGTGTCCGCATGCTCCGCCACCAGTCTTGGTGCCGTTCGGTCGAGGCAAACCTGGACGACCTGAGGTAGTTCCTCAGCGAGGAAATCCTCCATCCAGGTTTGTAGTCGCGGGAGTAACGCGTCGTACAGTATTTGTACGCGGTTCCCCCCACCAGCCGGTAGCCCGGCGGTGGTGTCCGAAACGGAAGGGGTCTTCTGGCCCCTGGTAGACGGCGGGCGTAGCAGGGCTTCCGGATTGTCGATCCGGGGGCGCTGTGCGCCTCTGCCACTGCGGGTACTTGCTCGCCCGGAGGCGGTATCTTCTCCGGCGGAATCCGCACGGTTCATCGTCGATGATCACTGGCGATCGACGGCGTGATTTTCGACCTCTTTCAATCCGATCGGTAGTTGCTCGCGCTGGCGATCCAGTGCGGGCTCAACCTCTGTAGTTATACCCTCCACAAGAGTACCAAAATGTGGTATAACTACCTTCGTCCCGACCACTCGGAACGAGGGGGGTTAGAGGTAAGGGAGCGCGCGACGCTGGGTAACCCACGCGAGCGCGAACCGTACGGAAAGACTCGAAAAGAGGGAAGGCTCACGTGGCCGGTGACGCGCAGCCGGTCGGTGGTGTCAGATCCGGACGGCCGGTCACGGGTTAGAAGCCTGAACTAAAGGAAACCCGGAACGGTGTTAGCACTTAGCCGTAAAGGGAAGGGAGGCGAGTCTGCCCCCGTTTACTGGAACGGGGCAGGTGCCCCTGGTCTTAACCCCTAAGTGGGACGCCAGGACACCTGTCCCGCTACAGTAGCTGTTACATACTGTATACCAGCTACTGTACTAAATTGGCTAATTTGTGCCATTAACCACTAATTGCTAATTACTTACCGGATGGGTCGCACACGTGTGCCCGTGGCCACGACCGGCGCCAACGGTTGTGTCACGTGTACGCCGTGGAGGTACTACTGTGCTCGCAGAGGGCGCGTGCACGATTACTACAGTAGTAACCGCCCGTCTCGGCGGTTCTCATCTCCCGCCGGGGGTCGCGGTGTGGAGTTGTACCACAACAATGGGCTTCATCAGCTGCTGTCGTTGCCCTCCCGTATCGACAGAAATGACTAGCGATATTGGGAACAAATACGAATCCTGAATAATGTCGCCTGCCTTCAACAATATCGGAGCATTGCACAATTCTATGATCAAACTGTTCTTCTTCTGGAAGGAGTCCACTTTTCTTAAGTTGACGGAATATGAACCTAGCGGCCTTGACGCGAATTTCTCGCATTTCGTCCGGAGAGCAAGTAAATATTTCCACAAAGTGACCCAGTTCCCGTAATTACAAGGCATATCCCTCCATACAAGCCATCTTTTCAAGTCTGTTGGCAGCCATCACGCGTGATAATTCGGTCTTTATCGCACGAAAGTGTCGCAGACCTGGCTGGCGGGTGTAAATCTGCTCCGCGTTAACAATTGTTACGATAAATTTCCTAGTCACTGACGGGTTTCCTTGAAGTTCTGGAAGAATCATTCGTGCCACTTGTTTTGCGGTATAGGCAGGCGCGCAATTTCCCCCACTACTTTTGTCACTTGAAACAACTTTTCCCGAACATGCAGACAAGTGGCCTTTGAACTCCCGCAATCTCCACATTCCAGTTCCTGGGTTTCGTAAAACCGCAATTTTGCTTTGCAATGACGTTCCCGGCACGTTAGAGAAACTGTTTTTGCAGTTTGATGAATATTGACACCTCCTTGTATAGATAGAAAGGCTGTATGCGCGTGGCAATACTTTTCGCATTTCCACCTTGAATCCATTTCAAGACCGTTTTCAGGAATTAATTCGACTTCACGTTGCGGATACCAACTTTCAGATGCTCTCCCCTCTTCCGCAAGCGCTTGCCTAGCCTCTTCTCTTATTTTTTCTTTGTAAGAACGCTTGCTGGCTCGTACTCTATTTAACGTTTCGGATTCTGTTGATGATCGGTCGTGGAAGCTTGTCGTTTTTGTTTTGGATATGGTCTTTCTTGAGGAATTGATATATTTGTTCTGGTATTATATCTCCAGTGAGATCTTGCTGTTTTGTTTCCGAGACGAAAATCACGCTGTCATCGGAACTCTTCTCAGAGTGATCCAAATTGTCGTAAGCATAACTTGGACGATGCTCATCCGATTTGTAGTAGAACGTGCCGCGCTCGACCGGCTTCGGGTAGCAGGAGCTGCGACACGTCGTACTGTAGTTCGAGGCGTGCGAGACGCGACGAGTGCCGTGCACACGTGTAGTAAGAACCACAAAACAAGACAGAAGGGAGTTCGGTAGCTGGCTGGTAGAGGTTTTGGTACAACGGTGTGGGTTCGACACAACGATGCCACGAAAGGCAGATCGACGTCCTCGACGTGGTAACTCGACGCCGTGCGGAGGCGACGCCGCCACGGAGGACGAATCCGGGCGCTATGCGAAGCGCTCGTCGTGCGTTACCCTTGCGGTGGAGTAGTTTTCGTTGTACTCTTTGTACAAAAACGGAAGACGAAAACGTAGTCAGGCGAAAGACTTAGGCACAAACCCAAGGCACAAAGTGGTCGGCCCTCGAGATGATGCCACTGCGTTTTTCGATCATTCCCTCGAGTCCTTCCCCTTCCCTACTTTATTATATCTACTACTGTATTCCCGTTCTTACAGTGCCAGACTGTAACGGTACGACTACACGTCGGGCAGTAACGGTCCTGCACTTGGCCGCCAGCGAGGTACGCCGGTATCATACATTAGACGGTATGATTCGAGTACAATACGTACACGGACGCGAATTGCGCTGCCCAACTTACCGGGCGATAAGGTAATTACCTTTCGAATTGCGAATTAACCAATGCGGTCCTTGTCATACACCATCGGGTGTTCGAGTACAGTATGTACACTAGTGGACAATTGGCGATATACCACATGGCCCCCTCCTCGCCTTGAGCGTCCCGCTCAAATTTTGCAAACATTATTTTCCGAAAAATTACCCGCGGCGCGTGCGCTACGGACTCGTGTGTCTCACTTCAAAACTTGCGCAAAAATTACGCAGGACAAATCAGCTGGGGACACGTGTGTCCTCGTTTGGCCATGTGTTTTGCCAAGCGTGCATCTCGCCGTCGGAGTTCGAATATGTTGACAGCGCAGCATCTGGTGCGACCGCGCGCAGCGAAGTGGTAGACGATCGGTCCGTCTCGTTTCAGTTTGTCGTCCCGCGACTCGTTCTCCATTTCTCAGTGCGATTCGATCACACTCCGTTGTTCTTCTGCATGAGGTAAGCCGTGCGAGCTTCTTTTCGTTTTTCGTACCGCGGGCGGCACCGGTTGCTCCGCGCAGTCGTTCTGACTTAACAGATCGTGTTTTTCGGCGTCCTTTTCGTGACGCAGACGTATCCCGCGCGAATCCGCCTCGCTTGCGATGTCTCCGAACGACAACGTTGTGCGAAAGCTTGCGCCATCGCTCGCGGACAGACCGTCTGTTCCCGCTTTGATCGCCCCGCCCACACTTGGGCTCGCGTCGGTAGGACCGCCTGCCGTCGTCACCACCGAGGTTCCTTCCGTCTCGTCGGAACTCCCCGTCGTTACAGTGCCATCAGGGCCTGTTCGTATGTCCCAAAAATTTTCAGGAGGCGATCCTGTCGTTTGTTCGTCGGGTAACATCGTGAACAAGCAAGGTCCTCCCGCCGTGGGCTATTCATCGGCGTCAGGCCCATCGGGGGTCTATGATCACGCATCGAACGCGCCGTTCGGCGTTGCGAGCCTGAAGCCGATGCGCCGGTCTGCTATGGAGGAGTCTGGAAACGTGAACGTCACTAAGCCCGGTGGCCTTATGACGTTGCGCCGTTACGAGTGGTACTGTGCCACGCCAAGTTATTCAGCATTCGGAAGCCGTTGCGTCCCGGGATATCCGTACACAGGATCCCCCCCCCAGCGAGGGCGTCTTGCGGATCGGTTCCGTAACGTCGCTGCTCGGCCGTGCCGATACTTCCGCTCAATCGCTACCGAGAGCAGGATTGACGTACGAATGGGAGGAGTTCCCTCGTGTAGACGTGACACTCGAAGATATCCTTTCCGTGGACAGTCCCCGTCCTGACCTCCGTCGGTTCCAGAAAATGGCGGGAGGTGGGACATCGTCGTCCATCGTTACGGCCTGGGAAGAATATTTTTGGCAGGGACCCGCGTTTCAGGTGCCTTTAGAAATTCCGTGTGACCGCGCGTTTGTATTTTCTTACTCCGAAGTGGAGTACGTTAACCGAGCCGCTCGGTTCCTTTTCAGGACTGTCGACCCGTCGGATACAGAGCTGCCGCTTCCTTTCGTCAAGCCTCTGTATACGTACCCAGTTCCGGGCTCAGAAGGTCTTCGTCCGGCGGTAACGAAAGCCACCGCGGGCTTAATGCGCCTCACTGGCCGCGTGTTGTGGCCATCCGACTGCCTCGTTCATCGCCAGAGCGGATCGCATGAGTCTCGAGTGACTCCGTCGTCGGAGTTGGCGATTGGTCTGACCAAGATAGATTTCGCGGAGCTCCCTCCGGTCGTTTGGCAGTCTATGCCACCGGCAGGGGCGCCCGTACTCTGTCCCCTCGTTTTAAGGTACTTCGGCTATGCCGCGAACGACCGCCGGCACCCGTATCTTTCTCGCCTCGAGCGAGTCGTGACCGTCGAGTGGTTCGTTAACGTTGAATGTGCGATCATGCAGCAAGCTCTCGGTGAGCGTCGAGCCTTCCTTGTCTCAGACAGCGTACTTGATGTAATCCGTTCGGTCGTGGCGGGCGCGCCTCGTCTGGCAGCCCCGCTCGTTGGTCGTGGCACTCCACGAATGTGGTCGTTTTCAGAAGCCCTGGGACTTATAGAACGCGTCCGTAGTGCACCAGAAGCACTTTTCGTCGTATGGGAGGATTTTTCGACCGGTGTCGAATCGTCGTACGTGTACTATCACGCTGCGTGGGACTCCTTCCGTCGAGAGTACAGAAACAACCCAAGCTCAGGACGTCGAGGGCCTTTGGGACTGGGTCACAAGAGGGACTACAGTCACGTTGCCGGAGAAGTTGCTTCTCTCCCAGCACCGTCTGGGGCATCTCTGGATCCTCCAGTCGTTGACGCAAGGGCCATCGTCGAGTCTGATATTACCAGTTACGACCTGGTTCGTTTGCCGAAAGCGGTCGAAGCGTTAGGCCAAAGGGCCTACGAGTCTTGGAATGTCGGCTTGATGATCGAGACGTTAGCTCGCTGGTACCTCGTTCGTACAGCAGAGCTTCGTGAGATGAAGTGGGACCTTCGTGATGCCCTTTCCGAGGCCAAGGTGGCTACGGAGCGTGCAGGTCGAGCTGCAAGTACAGTAGAAGACTTGCGTACTTCTCTTCGTGAAGTTCGCGCAGAGCGCGATCGTTATCGTCAGTCACATGACACCCTCTGGCGTTCCCAAGGGTATGGAAATGCTCGTCATGGACATGACTCGTTAGTTGGTTCGAGCGCCACGAATGCGCGCGCGCCCGTTCCGAGTATTCCGGATCCTTATTCTTCGGCTCCGCGTGATGGATACGAGACGGCGTATCGCGCACCGACGCGAGATATTGACGGCGGTCCCCCTCGTGCTTCATCCGGAGACGAGGATGCGTATTACCGAGACCGAACTGCAGGTCACTATGCCCGTCGTTAATTCGTCGTTGGAACTTGTTTCATTGTGCCCGGTGGCACTCGTGCATGGCCCTTCGGGTCTCGTGTCGCAGAATATGATGCATTGCTAAAGCGCGTGTTGGCTTAACTAACACCATTCTGGTTAGTCTTACAATAAAACAAATTGTTCTTTCGACATCGTGTTGTTCTTGTACCAACCCTGAATTAATTGTTCATCGCGCGTGGACCGTCCCACCTCGAAGAGCTTGAAACTCTCGAACGTTGCTACTGCAGCGTGCACGCACGCTGCAGTAGCAACGTTCGAGAGTTCCAGAACTGCAGTTCTGGGCCCCCTCCTCAAGCGTGAGGTCCCAGTCACGCCAATCGTGACCGTGTCTTTTGGCTTTAAGGGGTTCGCGTATTGCGATGGAGGCGTTGTCGATAACGACTGACGAGTTCTTCGGGGACATGGGTACGTTTAGTCCATGTGGGTTCTGCGTATCCATTCCATTTGACGAGAAATTCCACATTTCCGCCTCGAGTACGGTGGTCCAGGAGGCGATCCACCGTATATGTAGGTCCTTCGTAAACCTTCTGAGCAAAGTCGGCGGCAGATGCGTGAGGCACTTCGTTTGATCCTGGAGTATGTGCCTCGGCATTCGAATTTTCCGCCGTAGGCTCTGTCGCTGATTCGGCAGCGTTTGTACGAGCACCTATCGGGGGGCAAAAAGACGCATCTGTCCGCGGAGACACGTTCAGTTACACCGTTCCGATCGATTGTCAGAGTCCGATTGTCCTGTCGCACGACCTTGTACGGCCCTTCAGCAGGGGACTGCAGCTTGCCGAGTTTTGTCGCCCCGTCCGTAGAGTCTAGGAAGATAAAATCTCCAGCTCTTATCCTTGACTTGACGCGGCGTACTCGCTTGTCAAAGTCTCGTTTATAACGCGCTTGCGTTTGTTGCAGGCTTTTGTATGCCTTTTGGATAGACACGTCCAAACGTTTTCTGAAATCGTCGCGAGCGGTCGCGTCCGGCGTAGAACATCGTCGCACAGAGTGATGCAAAGAAAACTCTGGTGGAGGTCGCTTTAACACTAAATCGAAAGCGGTTGTCCTTGTAGATCTGTGCAGGTGACAGTTGTAAGCGTACGTTAACGCTCTGGCGTAAACATCCCAGTCGTTCTGGTGCTCGTTCACGTAATTTCGTAGCATAGCCACGAAAGTTCGGTTGTACCGCTCGGTCTGTCCGTTCGTTTGTGAATGATAAGCTGAGGTAAAGAGGTTTGTTACCCCAAGAACTTCACAAACGGACCGGAAGAATCGGGCAGAGAATTGCGGACCGTTCTCCGAAAGTAGTGTTTTTGGCACTCTGTATTTGAATACCAAGGCCTCGCAAAAGGCAACGGCCACGACATGAGCGGTGACGCTTCGTAACACATCGACCTGCGTAAGTTTCGTGAAACGATCCGTAATCACAAGAAGGTATTTGCGTCCCTTCTTGTATTTCGGTACAGGTCCAAGTATATCAATACCGATGGACTCTAGCGGTGTCGTTGCCGGAAACCGCTTGAGGCGGTTGAGCCTCTTACGTAACCGAACGCGGTTCTTCGCGCAATGTTGACAGTTCCGTACTGTCGCCGCGACGTCTACAGCCATGTGTGGCCAGTAGTACGTTCTTCTTAGGATGTAGTACATCCTGCTCTGTCCTGGATGTCCTGCGACAATGGGGTCGTGCGTTAGCGATAAGATCTGAGCTCTTAACGTTTTAGGTACAACGATTTGCACGATATCACGTTCGTACGGGTGCTTGCCCTTGAGCAGCCCGTCCGTATCCTCGTAAAAGCGCAAGTCGCATTTTCTGTCCTGTCGAGACAGAACCGTCTGACAAAAGTCATCAGCTCGTTTTTCTTCAGCCAGCTCGTCGAAGGGGAGTGGAGCGGGCAGTGCATCGTTTGGGCGGTTGTTGGACAGCGCCTCCTGGTCGTCAGGAAGGCCGAATTCATCGAGTTCTACGTCGTCCATCTCGTCGGACTCGTCGTCCTCGTGCGGCCAAACGACTGGTTCCGTAGCGTCACGGGGAGCTCCGTTCGTAGAGAGTGCTCGAGTGCGCGTCGTAACGAAAAATTGTTTCCGTTTTGTGATCACACTTCGGAGTGCATCGATGCTCCGTTAATTCATTCGAAACTCCTGAACCGTCGTCAAAAGGGAGACGTCACTGTCGAAGGTCGGTACTTCGTCGTCAATCTCGGGTTGGTTTCCCTTATTTGGGGCAACCAATCGTGAGAGCGCGTCCGGAACTTGGTGCACTCGTCCCGGGCGATATTCGATTGTGAAGTCGAATTCAGCTAGGCGAAGTCTCTACCTTGTTGTTTAGGTAAACCTGGTCCGATAGGTCATAAATCCAATGCTTGAAGAGCGCCTTGTACACCTTATACCCTTGATAAATTCTTCGACGGGGACGTCGCAACGTAGCTCGTCGGGAAAGAAGAAAACGTAGCGGCGCTACACCGTCGTACTGCCCGATGGCAAAGTACCAACACCGGATCGGTTGCAACCAGATTCCGATTGAACCAACGCTGAGAAAAGTACAACTGGTGCACCAACACAGAAGCCCGATGGCTAATGACGTCCTGTTGCGGATCGCAATCCTACAAGGTGGGACCTACTCAAGAGTAAGGGAAATTAAGATAGGGAAGTAAAGGAAAATTGATAAGGAAAAAGGGGACCCCCGAGCGCAAAGGATACCGTAGGCTAGAGTAGAAGGGAATGTCTTGTAAAAGACGGACTTCGACCAAGGCGATATCAAACTCTGGCAACTCGGATTCGATTGGGAAATAAAGGAAAAAGGAATGGGACCCCCGAGCGCTGAAGGATGCCGTAGGCTTAGTTAAAAGGGAGCGTCTGGGTAGAGACGGACTTCGACCAAGGCGACATTCAACTCCGGCAACTCGGGTTACCTTTACTGACTCGTGAGTCAGAGGGCTAAGGTATATATCGCCCCGTCGGAGTCACTACAGTAGCTCTCGGCGCTAGATCCTAAATCTAATCTAATGTTAGATAATTAATTTGTAACTAAATTAAAACAAATAATTAAAATAATAGTGTAAAATGAATCACACTGAAGTCCCCCAATCCGGACTACAGTACCCCCTGATGTCCCTTTCCCAGGCCGGGTGTTTCACTACATATCCCCCTTCTGAGCGCTCTTGCGCAGCGGCTTCACTCCCTTGCTTTCCAACTTCTTTCTTTTTCTTCCGACCGTCGGTCGCCGCATGCGTGAGAGTAAGACGATCTCCATGTTTCCTTCATCGGATCCCACTGCCGGACATACCACGCGCGGTCGCCGCGGTGTGGGCTTCTCATACACGCCTTCCATTCCTAGCGACCTTCCTTCCATACCCCGACTTCCCCCGGACACCAACATTCCTGAACCGGCCTTCCATCCCGGTCTCCATCCTTCATCAACCCCTCTTCGATACCCCTCACTAGCCGAGCTCCAAGGTAAATCCATGCGCGACTATCCCTTACTGTACGCGGCCGCTCCTTGGTTTTCCGCCATCGACGTGCGCGACGTCGCTAGCATCGAGCGCGACTTTGCCGACGGTGCGGGGATGCTGCCGGGTCACCTTCCCCTTCAAGCAATTTTCTCCTACAATTGGCGTGCCCGTATCGCCATTCCCCCATCTATCCTGCGCCGTTCCTCCCCTCGTGGCCGCCAGGGCCTGTCCCTGCGTTTCATGGAAGCCGTCCTCGGCCGTCTCGACCTATCCCTATCCGATGCCCTCATTCCTTCGTCCTTCGGATGCGACAGGTGGAAATTTCGCACGGAGGGGGAGCGTGAATACCTTGACAACCTCCTCAGCTGGACATGGGGTGACCCCATGCTCGAGGCGGACCGCCTGTGGCATAACCAACTGACGGTGACTAACGATGCCATGTCATACACACGCGCAATCCTCCAACATATGAAACGCGGGAACATCCCCTTCTTCCAGCATACTGTCCGACTCGAGCGTAAGTTACGATCGGACAGGGGATACTTCCTAGCTTACCAAATGGTGGAGGCGGGGGAAATTGCTCGGTCACACTACCCCAACCGGTACCAGCAACTCCCCTCATGGTGGGGACAACTTGAGGTCTGCGAAGGAATTTGGGCAGAACTCGGTCCCATCCATACTTTGGAAGCCATCTCACTGATCCTCGTCACGAGTTGTGGGTTCTCTTTTTGACGGAGTGGTGCGTGAAGGTAGCCGCCACCTTGCTCTGGGAGGCGTACGATTGTTCGCGGCTTTGGTATCTTCCTCCGAAGCTCGTCGAGCTCATGTGCCTTTTGGACTATACTGTGCCCTTGGGCGGAGCAGACACCGACTTCGAACTGCACTCCTTACTCGAAAAGATCAATCAGGTCGACTGGGATGTTGTTCCCCCTATCAACTCATCCCGATCCTTCGCGAAGCGACGCCCGTCCTTTTCTCTCGGACGAGGTCACAGTGCGGCGGCTGACTTCGTCTGGTTCAACCCTTGGACATCCGCCTTGTGCTCTCCCTCCGAAGCGCGCCTCAGTCGCCAATTTGGCAACCAAGTTCCAACCCCTGACGTGGCTCCCAAACGAGCCATAGATCCCCGTGCAGACGACGTTTGTCCCCGACCGTCTGCTCCAGATTCCGCTCTCCTTACAGCCCCTGCCGCTCCTCCTCCTGCTGCCGATATCCTCTCGGCAGGTCATACCGAAACTCTGTCGGTTAGGGAAGTGTTGTCTTCCCCACCGTCCCCATCAGTTCCCAAAAAGAGCGACGGCGCCATTGGCATCCACTGCACATTGCTCCGCGCTCATGGCATCAAAGGCGAAGCTCTCCAAGGGGCTTCCCTAGATGATCTGCGAGTCCTTGCTCGACTCGTTACCTCACTCCCGAAGGAAAAATCCTTGGGTGAGCCGTCCGACTGACCTGCCGCTTAGAGCGACTTCCCCTTGATCCGTTCTCGGATTATTACCCCTTTGGGGGTGATGTCCGATTATCGACGTTATCCGGTAGCTTTTAGTCAATAAAATGAATCACCTGCGTACGCCCCTGGTCTCAGATTACCTCCTCTTTTGTGACCTCCTCTTGCATTCGGTCGGGGCGTGGCGGTCCCAGACAATATTTTTCTAGTCGTTTTCTCCTCGTTTGCCTTAGTCGTCCCCAGTACAACACCAATGTTCGCAACCTCAGTTGCTCTTTGGTGCGTTTGGATCCCTCATCGCAGAACTACTGGCTCTCCTTGAGTCTCGGAAGCGACCCGCTTATTCGGACAATTTCGCCTCACGTGGCCTGTCCGCATGCGCTTGAGTCATGAAGACAGTGGTCTTTTTCTTGGGGGTGTTTCTTCGAAACCCCCTTGACCTGCTTTCACAGAGCGGATCGGTCATGGATAAAGCCAAAAAATAGCTTGTCCCCTTGCCCGTGCGTGGCATATTACTGTGTCCGACATTGACGTCCCTAAAAAATCATGAAAGATTGTCGCCACTACTGACCTTCGCATACCCTGTACAGTTCCTCGATAATCACCCAACCCTTCGTCAGGTGTTGAGCTAAAAAGTTCATCATTTTTTCTTACCCCGTATGAACCTCCTCTTCCTTCGGAAAGCCCACTTTTTGTTTGCTGGTGACGTTGTGCATTTCCTTGCGTCAGCTTCCCGTGCCATTTTTCTTTCTCCTTGCGGATGGTAGGTGCAAGAATTGATCGTCGTCTTCTATCTGCGTCGAACCCCCGATGGGGCCTCTGCAACATTCGTTGCGCTGTCACCTTCCAAACTGCCAAATCAACCTCCTTTTAGGTTTGGTTACAGTTCCCTCGCGTCACCAGAAACACTTGGTGCTGGTCCCCTTCGCACGTTCCCAGAACACGTAGGCCCTACAAAGTGAGGCAATTCCGTTGTTTCGCACGTTTGCTTTTGTACCAAGAAGCGCATGATCCTGTCAGTGTGAGTACTTGTCCCTTAGGACGGGGGATGTAGGGTCTTGGCGATGTCCACGATCAGTTTCCCGATACCGGTCGTAAGGTGTCCTTGGTCTTGCCAAGATGACTTCGGGTCTGCCTCCGTCGCTTGTAAATTAGAAGTGGAAAATCCGCGGTTTTTCACAGCCGTAAAAACGGAGCTCTGCACGTGGTCGACGGAAAAAAACGATCGTTGACTCGTGACTTGACGAATCTCGCGGCGTCTCTCCTGACGGGAGCGTCATAGAAGGAAAACCTCTTTTTAGTAGTTACGCTTAACCCTCGTCGAGAGGCGGGGCCGTTTCTCCGATGACGGGGAAGTAAGCCTGGTGTTTGACTTCCTCCATAACTCCGCTTACATCCTCCAAAAATTGACGTTCCTGTCGAGCGTCACGAGACGCCTTCGTCGCCCGAGTCGGGTTCGCGTTCCCGTATAATGTTAAAAAGCGACGTCCCCTACAGATCCTCTTTTCAGAGCGACAACCAGCTCGAAATGTGCTTCAATGGCCTGAGATGGGTGTGTGAGGTCACTTACATTGCGGTTGAAATATTTTTTTCTTTCAACACGGTACAGCACTGTCCCGTGGACGACGTCCATAGATGAGGGACGCGACTACCGGGTGCGTCGTTCTAGCGCAGTTTGGTCGTCCGGGATCGTGGCTCGGTGTCGTTGCTCCGCGTAACCCCTCCTTTGCAGTGAACAAGTGATGTCAAAAATTAACTGTGGGTCATCGCCTTCGACGTACTCGACCCCTCTGGTCGAGCACATTCATCCGAACCGTCAACACGCTTGAGTCCTACTGTAGAGTTTCTACGATATAGGCCGACAGCCTCACTTCAACCTCTTCCTGGAATGACACACAGACCTCGTGGAATTTTTCTTGAGCTTCCTTTTCCACCTTCCGTGTTGATACGGCGTATCGAAAACGCCGTGGGCGTGTCACTGAGTCCTTCGGGTGTTGCGATCTCATTTCGTTCCGTTCTTCACAGCTGATCGTGCTTTGGACGACAGTCCGGCAACCCTTTTGTCGCGTTGTTCAGGGAATCAACCACACGCTACATAGTATTGTACGAAGTACATGCATCACGCCTTGTTTTTCTTGGAGGTCGCTTAAAAGCCCGTCTTTCAAAAGGGAAGCACAGGATTCTGATTGACCGTCTAGTAATTTGAATCCATCCCCTGGACGTTTAGCTGGCTTTGTAGACAGTTGCCTACATGGCCTTCCTCTTTTTCGATGTCTTTCAAGCTGAGGTTCAGAACAAGATAGTGCGTGCCCATCCGAAGTAGTCCCTTGTGGAGCAACATCTTCGGAACGCTTTGCATAAGGTCCGCGTTTTTTAAGAACCCAAGGACTCTTGCTTTGACGCCCCATCTGTGATGCTTTCGACAAGGTTTGCAACTGGAAGTGGGGCTGCAGTGAAGTTTGGCATGGACCTCAGCATTGATAAGATTTCAGCAAGCTTACTGCTCTACAGCCGAAAAAAGGTCTTTTGTTACATTTGGCGATGCATACAGTTGTGCCTTTAATATTAAAGCTTGGTTCAATGAATAGAAACGGTAAGAATGAGATGCTCCTACTCCCATTTTGATGTGATACCACACGAAAAAGCTCAATGGATGGCTGTCATTAAAGGCAACCATGCCATACCAAATTTGGTAATTTCAAATTGAGATTTCAGAACCTATATTCTGCTATTGACACGTGCCCATGAAAATGTAACTGATTTTCACTCAGATGCCCTGCTCGAACTCAGAAAAGGCGGTAGTTTGATATATCAAACTACCGCCTTTTCTGAGTACTGCATATATAGTTCCAGGACCAGATCCAACTCTCTGCACGCCCCTCGTCCGCAGTACTGACCCACCACACATCCTCTTTTCTGACGGTTTCATTTCCGCGAGTTGCGTGTTCGGTTGAAATCTTATGCCGAGACATGAGTGCGCTGCGCACGTTGGGTAAGTGAGCGCTTTCTATAGGCAATACCTTTTTGCGATTAGCCACAAATCTTTAACGTACGTTCGCACATTCTCTAACATATGGAAAGTGTAGAAGATCTGTTCTGACCAATCCTCACAGCGTTCCTTGTCTCACTGCAGGTCAATCCGCCCATCGTCTAACTCAGGATGACGTAAGCCATCAGTACACTCTCCTTGGTCTCTCAGAATTCTAATCCACCATCATGACGTACTGTGTGACTGTAACTGACCTCTCCTGTTATATTTGTTGGCGTTGATTATTGTATTTAACGGAAGCTCAATGAACCACTGCCGCGGTATTTCGGTATTTGGACGGAGTAGATGTAGCGTATGTAGCCGTAACAATACTCTTTGGTTGCTACAAATAAATGTGATGTGAACGCCGCTAGAACCGCGATCGGTTTCATCCTTTGGGATGGGACCGTTTCTGGACAAGCGGGGTGACATCACTTTTGCAAGAAAGGCACTGGACTAACATTTCATTTACTGAGAGTAGTTCGCGGCATTACGTCTAGTGCTGAATTGGGGCTGCGATTGGACACATATTGTCATTGCCCTAGAGCAGCAAAACATAGTCGTCGGTGGCTACGCAGATGCAGCGATGATCACCGTCTCATCATTACCTCAATGTAACAAAGTTTGGCCCTGCAAGACCTACTCCGTGTGCAGCTCCAGCCAGTCATCTACCGCCACGGGCCAGGTAGAGCCGCTGTGCCGTAACTATGCTGCTTTCTAGACAATGGCGTCATTGGTGAAAAATGTGCAAAATCGCGACATGAAATCAGCAAGCGTTGCTACATTTATGGGACATTTTTTGCTGGCCCGGACCAAAATATTTGCGCAGATTTTTATTGCCTCAGATAGGCTGATTTGACCTTCCTGTGTAGTCCGTTTCCACTTACGTAGTTTCTAGGTCGGGTCTCCTGTACACTAAATTCTAGGTCGGGAGACCATTTATGTAGTGCAATGCGCCTGTTGGGCAGAGACCGAGGTCCGATGGTCCAGCAAACACAACAACAGCAACAAAAAGAAGAACTGCCGACGGCACAGCGCTACGGAGTGTCCGACTCTCCCTTCTCCGTTTAAACGAGCTTGCGACTCGTAGTAGCGCAGATACCTGATAGGGGGGGGCAGAGAAACAGCCCGGCCCGGGATCTATGCGGTAGAGGCATGCGAGGAGAATTGCTCGACGAGTGTGGAGTGGGGCGTGTACGTGGGTACCCCGGTTCCAATGGTTTGTAAGGCCAGTGCTCGTTGAGCTTCTTCGACACCTTGTAACGGGACAAGGCCTTTGACGGGGGGCGTCGCAATGCAGCCCGACGGGATGAAATGAAAGTAGCAGCGCTACACCAACTGTGCCGCCCGATGGCTCGAAACACCTACACCGGTTCGGTCGCAACCGAGGCCGATGGCACCAACACTGGCTTGTAACACGACAAATACTATCGATGGAGACGTCGTTGCAACAGTCTCCGTCGGAAAATAGGTCACAGTAGCAGCGCTACGTCAACTGTGTCGCCCGATGGCTAAAACACCCACACCGGTTCTGTCGCAACCAATACCGATGGTACCAACACAAGATAAGGGAAATAGGTAGAATTAGAGATAGAAAAGGATAGGGAAATAAGGAAAGGAAAAGAGAACCCCGGAGCGCAAAGGATAAAGTAATCTGTAGTAAAAGGGAAGGTCTTGTAAAAGACGGACTTCGACCAAGGCGATATCAGACTCCAGCAACTCGGGCTACCTTTACTGACTCGTGGGTCAGAGGGCTAAGGTATATATCGCCCCGCCGGAGCCACTACAGTAGCTCTCGGCGCTAAATCCTAAATCTAATCTAATGTTAGATAATAAATTGGTAACTAATTAAAATTGAATAATAAATTAATAGCGTGATTCATTTCACACTTATGTCCCTCAACTCGGACTACAGTACCCCCTGATCTCCCTTCTGCAGGCCGGGTATTGCACTACACTTATTGCAGTTGCGATCAGGCAGTTTGCCATAAAAGGTCTTCCACAGCTAAACAGCATTATAGTACTGTTCTTGGGAGCCTTCGGCTTCTGTCCATCGTGGATTCTTGAGATCTCAATGGAACTTCGGACGGCCCGGAAGGGTGTCATCAGGGCCCATAACTAAGACAAGTAAAGAAGGAACGAGAAGCTATAGAAAGGACATAACTCGAAAGCGATGGGCGAGCTTAGAGCGAGCTCGCTCATCGCTTTCGAATTATGTAGAGCAGAAACAACTGTGTCCGTCCTGTCTACATGAAACTCTAAGACAGAAGGCATTATATTCCTCGAGTGAGAGTGAGAGCACACTAGGGGGTCCCACGCTATATCATCCCCCGCCCGGAACATGAATCAGTGCACTAACTTGGGTCTAACTTTTCAATAAATGTTTGATGAACATGACCTTTTGATACAGCTATTTCCATTGATGAGCGTTTTTATGAAAACGAGTTGAACTACGCGCCGTGCTGATCTGATTTGTGAAATCGGAGCATCACGTTCCATTTGGCCGCCCATTATTGTATCTCAGCTCACACCTCAGACCACCACCCCCACATTTGGTCCATCAGAGCACCTCTCAAGTCCCTATCGTGGCCTCACCATTCTCAATACCCTCAACACAACCTGCCAACATGGTGCACCACGGCCCGCTCTTTGCCCACCTCCCCAAGACTACCAAATGCACATGTCTCAAGTCTGCACAGACCGCTGTGACCATCGAAAAAGGCATTCGTGCCTCTGCTCGCTTGCATCGCAATGCCTATTCTTCTTTCCAGCGATTCCACAATCCCAATGATGAACCATCCTCTGGAGGCCGACCCCCAGCTCTCTAAGCCCGTGAGGAAAAATCATCCTCGACTCCGCGCTGGATTTCGCGCGAAACGGAACGCCATTGTCTTGCGAAAGTCTTAAAGATTTGGTTCAGCACTTTGTTGAGCGACTTGCACGGGCACGCAAGGAGACGATTCCTTTTCGCAATCTTCGCCCAGGTGACAGGTTTCTTCAATGCTTTTTACGATGACATCCAGAGTTGTCCATGAAAAGACGTTGCAATTTAAAGAGCGACCGCGCTGTCGCCATGCCGCGGTCAAATCTAGCGGAACACTTCGCTCGTCTTGAGCAAGTGTATCGGGAATTTCAAGTAACAAACGGGTCTCAATTTTTCAATTTGCACGAGTCAAGCTTCTCTTCAAGAACAGTTTTCAGAGCGAGAGGGAAGGCTGCGACGGAAAGCAGGGGCAGAATAATTCCATTGAGATAAAGTGGTCGGGAAGTGCTTCCCATGTAAAGAATATGCCCGTTGTTTCCGCTGACGGACGCAGCTGGACACCGATAGAAATTTGATCCGGAAAGCGAGCCAAGTACTCAGTCCGACCCGACGGGACTCGGGAGACGTCCGCATGTTATCTCCCAGAAAATGCCCTTGTTCCGTACAGGGATCTCGTGAGAATGGACTCCCAGATCTTGTTGCGGGTTTGCGAGAATTTTGTCTCTGAGACAAAAGTGTCATTCAAAAGACACAGGAATGTATTTTTGACGATGGACGGATATGGGTCCATAACTCATACAAAGCCCTTTCGCTTTTTCGAGAGAACAGAATCCGAGTAGTGGCCCTTCCTGCTCACGCAAGCCACCGGACCCAGACACCGGACCCAGCACTGGACTACTCAGTTTTTCCCCGTTCAAGACCTATCTACGTAATGACCTGAATGACAGGTCATTGATTGCTACTGCTGAAATTCAGAACGACATATACACATTATGTGAATTACTGCACTCTGCATATCGTAAGTCCGTTACACACACAAATATTGTCAATGCGTTTAAGGGTTGTGGTGTGTGCTGCGCTTTACGAAAGAGGGCTATTCCTGAAGGTATTCGCCGTGGGGACATCACCAACTGTGGAGCGTGTGGGCCGAGGGAGGAAGCGTCGAAGCCTTTAAAGAATCATCGGAGAGTTTTTTGTCGTCTCAAAATTTATTGAGAAGTGATGGGCCAGTTCTAGAAAACGGGACTTCAAATACAAGGCCTGGGGCTTTATTAACCACTGGCGGTGTATTGGAAACTTTACGAGTACGGAAGGCAACTAGAGCAGCAGAGCAGGAGCAGAGGACTGCCCGCCAGGCCAAAGCTGTCTCTCGGCGAGCAGCCCGCGAAGAAGAGGCTACAGATCGGGTTCGTATGAGAGAGGATACTCACCGAGCACAAATCAACCATACCGTTTGGCTTCGAAACGGTGGGATGAGAGAGACTACGAATGCACAATCCCGCGGATTTCGGAGGTGGGCCGCACGTCCGAGTGCACTGTGTACACCGAGAGTGTCCTAGAACTTTGAAGTAAAATTAATGATTGTATGATAAACTGCAATTCACACATAGGGCAGGTAGAGAGCCTTGATCAGTTACTCAGCCAATAGCTGTCGAGGACGGCATGGGCAATCTGTTTTGAGGTTGATAAGCGCCGTTTTGACATAAGATAAGAAACATATTGGTTGACCTGCTGGAAAAAGGTGGAGCGCAAGGCCAACTAGAAGGTGTTCTTCATTAAATTAAAAAGATTGACTCAGATTAAAGGGGGGCTGATAGTGCTACCCCATGACAGACCTCGACATATGGCACTGTTGCATGACTGGCACTATACAGAAAGCACAATACACAAAGCACAATACACAATCATTTAAAGACGTGACAAGCATCCGAAAACATCGATAAAGGCCTTTAGTATGAGTCGTGTGTATCCTATGCTGAGCAGGCGCCCTGCCTCAATTTGTCATTAAGTGTGAAGGGCGTGCGAGGAGGTAGGGAGGGTGATGAATCGTAATCCTCATGGGGTCGTCTTTACTCGTCGTCGCCGTCTCGTGGGTTTATGTATTGCGAGTGACAGACTGTAATGCGGACAGTCTGTCCTTGTGGTCCGTGACGCGTGCACCCGTCAGCTTCTGATGAGGAGAGTTGCAGTCCGTCAGTCCTGGGGGACGCTGAGGGGTGCGAGTGAAAGTGGAGCTGGGGTGCGCTCGCCGATCTGGGCTTCGTGGGTCGTCGGGTTGGATGATTCGGCCTGGTTCTTTGAATCGGATCGGTCCGAGTGCTTTGGTAAAGAGGTCTGCCTGGTTGTGAGCGGTCGGGATGTGCTCTGCGACGATGTTTGCTCGTTGGATGTGGCGCTGTAAGTGGTTATGTCTCTCACATCTATGAGTTTGCGTCTGCGCATGGGGACTGAGTTTTCGGCGACTTGGATTGACGAGTTGTCAATGAAGATGGTCGTTGGATGCTTCTGTGTGTGGTGCATGTCGTTAAGCAGTCCTCGCAGCCATATGGTCTTTTTGCAGCGAGTGAGGCCGCAATGTATTCGACCTCGCACGTCGAGAGCGCTACGAAGTCATGGGGTGCTGACGTCCGGGCTAGCGGTGCGCGACCGACGGTGTGGATGATACCAGTGAGCGATTTGCGGCTTTTGTTGTTGGCCTAGTCCGCATTGCTGTAAGTTCTCAAGCTTGCGGGCGATCGTGCGTGGTGCGATATTGCTTTGCCTTTTGTGCCTCTGACGTATCTGATGAGCCACTTGAGCGCGTGCCAATTTGCTTGGTTGGGCTGTTGGCCGTGGCGTGTGAGGCGGTTTGTGTTGTGGTACGCGTCGTATCTCGCACTGTGGACGACGTACCGGAGTTCTACGAGGATGGAGCGGCAATGGTTTGCAAGTGTAGGGGAAAGGGGTTCGGTCTGCTCTTCTATTTTTTTGTTGGGTTTCTGCGGTGCCAGTGTGCTCTAGGGATTGCAGTCTGCCATGTTATGTTTTTGAGGAGGGTTTTGATTGTTTGCTGTTGGGAAATGTGTGTAGTGCAATACCCGTCTCGGGTAGGGGGGAGGAAGGAAGTGAAAAAGGAAAAAAACTGGATACTGTAGTCCGGGGTTCGGGGACACGCGTGTGCGACGAAGCGCACGATTATTTTAATTATTTAATTTTATTTACTAATTAGATCTAGAATCTAGAGCCGGGAGCTACTGTACTCGCCCCGGCGGGGCTCTATATAACTTAGCCCTTTGACCGAACAGGTCAATAAACCAACCCGAGTTGCCGGAGTTGAATGTCGCCTTGGTCGAAGTCCGTCTCTATCAAGACGCTCCCTTTTACCTAAGCCTACGGCATCCTCTATCGCTCGGGGTTCCCTTTCCTTTTCCTTTATTTCCCTATTCTTTTCTATCTCTAATTCTACCTATTTTTCCCTTATCTTGTGTTGGTGCCATCGGCCTCGGTTGCGACCGAACCGGTGTAGGTGTTTCGAGCCATCGGGCGACACAGTTGACGTAGCGCTGCTACTGTGACCCATTTTCCGACGGAGACCGTTGCAACGACGTCTCCCTCGAAGGGCTCCGTCGTAGTACGAGCCAGTGTTGGTACCATCGGGGTCGGTTGCGACCGAACCGGTGTAGGTGTTTCGAGCCATCGAGCGGCACGGTTGACGTAGCGCTGCTACTTTCATTTCATCCCGTCGGGCTGCGTTGCGACGCCCCCGTCGAAGGCCTTGTCGCGTTACAAGGTGTCGAAGAAGCTCAACGAGCATTGGCCTTACAACCCAGTGGAACCGGGGTACCTACGTACGCGCCCCACCCCACACTCGTCGAGCAGATCTCTTCGCAAGTCTCTACACACCGATCCCGGGTCGGGCTATTTCTCTGTGCCCCCCCCCCCATCAGGGATCCGAGCTACTACGAGTCGCAAGCTCGTTTAAACGGAGAAGGGAGAGTCGGACACTCCGTAGCGCTGTGCCATCGGCAGTTCTTCTTTTTGTTGCTGTTGTTGTTTTTGCTGGACCATCGGACCGCGGTCTCTGCCCGACAGGCGCATTGCACTACAAAAGTGGTCTCCCGACCTAGAATTTTTGTTTACTGTTCAGGAGACCCGACCTAGAATTTTTGGTGTACAGGAGACCTGATCAAGACTTTTTCCTACGAAAGTCCAGGTCTGGAGACACACTACAAAAGTGGTCTGGGTAACGGACTCTTTTTTTATTTTCTTTTGTCTGTAACTTTTTTGCTGCGTAGGTCCGCTCGTACGAGCGATGTCAACAAGCGCACCCGGGGACGTCGGTCCCGGGGCGAGCAGAGCCGGATCGGCACGAGCGTCGAGGATCCCGAGGGGTCCTCGCACCCGGAGCCAGGCCAATACGGCCACGGACCCCGGAGATCAAGAATCCCCCACGGGGATAGCTGCCGACAAGACTGACCTCGACGAGAAGTTGGAGAAGATGAGCAGCGAAATTCGCGAAGAAGCGAAGAAAAATCTCGAGGCTGAATTAGCCCTCGTCCGGAAGCAACTAGAGTTGCAAGCATCCGAGTTCCACACCGTTTTGGGAGAGCTGTCGGCTCGAGTGGATCTCGCCGAGAAGGAGCGAGGTGAGGCGACCGACGGTCTGGAGCCGGAGGTCCTAGCCTCGTTGAAAATTTCGGTCAAGGACGCGAGGCGCGACACGAATCAAGCCTTGGAGTCCTTAGGAAAATTTAGGACAAGCATCGATGACCGATTCGATCGCGCCGCGCAACGTCTCAAGGACCTCGAGCAGGCCGCGGATCAAGCTCCGCAAGGATCGGACGACGAGCCGCTCCCTTCGGGTAGAGAGGGCGACCGTCGGTCGAAGAAGGACAAGCCCGCTCGGCAGCGGAGTTCTAAGTCGAAGCCCTCGAAGAAGGACAAGCGACGTGCAAGCAAGGGTCACTGTAGTGACGATCCGGAGAACCGCGACTCACAGTCGGAGTCGCTGGGTCCCTCCGAAGATGGTAGCGGCGGTTCGTCGAACCATTCAGGCGATTCCGAACGCCGTTCAGAGGACGGAAACGGAATTTCGTCAAGCAAGAAAATTTCCTCCAGACGAGGCGGAGTCACTTCGTCCGCCTCGCGGAGAGACAAGGACGCGGAGCCCGAAGATGTCGCAACGCGGCGCGGGCCGCGATGGGAGGAGTTGGAGGAGCTGAATCCGACCAACTACCTCTTCAAGAAGTTACTTTCGTACCGGACGTACCGCTTGCGGAACCCGCAGACATCTTTGTCAAGTTCCCGGCGGACCGCCGTGCGAAAAATTAGGAGAGATATTCCGCCTAAGGTGAAGAAGGACAACAGGTTCACAGGAGAGGACGGGGTCCTTGTGTTGGATTTTTTGGCAAAGTTAGTTCAAGAGTTTGATACTCAAGAAGTGAACGAGGGGCAAGCGATCCGCTTGTTGCCTGAATTTTTAAGCGGCATCGCCTTGAGACAGTACACTTCGGTGTCTCAGACGGCCGGGGCCCATCACGGAAAGATATCCGTTTGGCCAGAGGCCGTACAGTGGTTGTTGAGGAGTTTCGCAACCGACGAGGCGATCCGTCAAGCCGTGCTCGCATTGCGAGAAGTTCAGCAAAGACCGTCTGAAGACGAGATGGAATTTTATATCCGTCTGACGGACGCAAGCAACCGATGTGGAAACGTATATTCGATGGAAGAACAGATGACGATGTTTATTGAAGGACTCGATTCGAGTATCAAGCCGATGGTATCTCAATACCGGCAAGACAATCGGGACGTTTCATTTTTGAGACTAGTGAATTACGCGAAGGCGCATGGCTCGGCGAGCCGCGCTAAGGACAAGAAGACCAAGAAGGTCACGATTCAGACGCCGTCGACGTTCAGGCCGGGGAAGAAGCCGAGGGCTTCTTATCCCGGTCGCAAAAGTCACGCCGCAGTCCATTTAGCCGAGTCCATGTCCGCGTCAGATGAGCGCGGTGCGCATGGAAGTAGCGAAAATCACTACGAAGGAGCGTTAGTAGCCGAAGGCGAGTTCATTGAGCCATCGGAGGGCTACGGACACGAGGACTACGGGGACAGCGGGTCGTCAACTCTACCGACGCCTGCATACACGACGGAGTCGTTTTCAGAGCCCACGGATCCCGTGATGATGTTTCGGGGGCGCGGCCACACGCCGGCGCCGCGCATTCCGATGGAAGACAAGGGTACGACGTTTCGGAGGCCGGGCTGGATGGGAAGGCCGCAACGCCAAGGAAGGCCGCCGGCCCGTGGAGGACCTAGGACGCCGTATCCCGTCAAGACGCACGGTCTGGTGTGCTATCATTGCTATGAAAAGGGGCACGCCGCGCTAACGTGCATTCTTTCCCTCCGGGAAATGCACCGAGTTTTGGAAAATTATGAGGCGTTGTCTCCGATGGAGAGGTTAGGGATACCATCGACGAGTTACCTGAAGGTCAAGAATTGGTTCGATTCGCAGACGGCGAGCACGCCGAGTGCTTCAACGCCGAGGTCGAACCAACCCTTCAGAGGGCCCACCGCGGGGCCCGCGCCGTCGGATGTGAGAAGGATCCCGCAACGGCAGGAAAACTAGAGAGGGGAATCTCGCATGAGTCGCGAGAGGCACAGGGTCGACGTACTGTGCCCGGGGCTCAGCCCCGTTCCCCGTCTCTAAAGGAGAAATCAGGCCTCGAGGAGGAGGTTGTTGGATTGGTGGATAAGCCCAAAGGGCCAGCTCAAGTCAAGAAAATTTTGAGCCGAGCCCGAGATAATCCGCTGGAAGAAGTTCGAAGACCCTGGTACAGGGTTAAGCGAAGGGAGTGTCCCGAGAAGATTTTGGTCCTTGCGCGAAAAAACTACAAAGTTTACGCGGACATCGGACCCACAATTGGATTGATGAGCCGGGTGTTGTCTGTTTTAGACACCGGCGCGGGAACAAACCTTGTGCGAAAATCGGAACTCCCAGCTGGAATGGAATCTCTAGTGTCCTACGGACCGACCCAAGATATCGACGACGCGAACAATAGGCCACTCCGGACTCTCGGCACAATTAAAATGCCTGTGAGGCTTGGAAAATTTGTGGCCGCAGCCGAGTTTATTGTATGCGAAAAACTAACCGTCCCGCTAATTCTAGGCGCGGACTACTGTGACCGGTTTGTGGAAGCAATTTATCCAAGGAAGAAAACGGTTGAGTTGGCGGATTTCTCGGAGGTTCCGATAGTTAGGCGGTTCTCGACGAGAAAAGGGAAGAAGAATCTCGTCGCGGGAGAGGACGAGAATGATGGAAAGGGGGAGCGAATTTCCCCTAAGGTAAAAGTGGCAAGAGCCACAACTATCGAGCCAGGGACGCAACGCGTCGTGGAATGCACCTCGAAGAGGGCGGGCTTGGTGGTGGTTCAGCCGTACTCGTCGTTGTACGAAAGGCACGGGTTGACGTGCACGAATGGTGTCGTTCAGGTTGAGCCTGACAGGCCATTTCGTTTACTCGTTGCGAATTTTAGGACGTACCCTGTCAGGGTGCAAAAAGGCCAAGTGGTGGCAGAATTATTACCGCACCCGAGAGCCGCGCTCGAGAGCAAAACCACCATTGGTGAAGTTCTCGGAATTCAAGAAAGGAAGAAGGAGAATTTTCCTAATTCCCCCAAGACGCCTACGGGCGAGACAAGAGGCGAACCGTCGGATCAAGCGCGCGAGGACCAGCCAGAAGAACGGTCGGCAGAGCTCTCCGCGTCGGCATCTACGAAGCCGCAACGCAGGATTGAGCCGCCACCGCCGGACGTGGAGGACCTCGACCTGAGCCACGTGCCGGAACGGCTGCGCGAGCGGTTCCGTCGGATGTTGAAGAAGTATTCAAGGATGTGGGATGGGACGCTTGGCGAAATTAATACCACCGTCCATCGGATCGAGTTGATACCCGAGACTCGCCCCATCGCACAAGCCCCGTATCGGGCCGGACCTAGAGCCCGCGAAGTAGAAGATGCAGAGGTGCAGAAGATGTTGGAGGCAGGAGTGATAGAACCAGCGCAGTCAGAATGGGCGTCGCCCGTGTTGCTGGTGCCAAAGCCGGATGGGTCAATGCGTTTTTGCGTAGACTACCGCAGGCTGAACGCAGTAACGGTGAAGGACACGTACCCCTTACCGCGCATGGATGAGTGCCTGGACTCGCTTGGTGACACCAAGGTTTTCTCCGCGTTGGACGCGATTTCGGGATATTGGCAGATGCCTATCCCTGAGGGCGACCGCGACAAGACCGCATTTTCGTGTCACTCAGGACTGTATCGCTTCTCAAGAATGCCCTTCGGGCTAACTAACGCGCCAGCGACGTTTCAGAGAGCAATGGATATCCTGCTCTCCGTTCCGTTGGAAATGCTGTTTGGTGTATCTAGACGACATAATCATTTTTAGCAAGTCGTGGGAGGAGCACATCGTGCACGTGGATGAAATACTTTCCGTATTGGAAAAGGCAGGTGTCAAGCTCAAGCTTCGCAAGTGCGAATTTTTCGTGGAAAAGATCAAGTACCTGGGCCACGTCGTCCGCCCAGGTACGCTAGAAGTCGATGTCGCGCGAACCGCCGCGTTGGAACAAGTGCGGTACCCGCGAACACAGACACAGCTCAGGAGCTTCCTGGGACTCTGCAATGTCTACCGCAGGTTCGTTCCGCATTATGCGAAAATCGCGCGGCCTCTAAACCAACTACTGAAGAAAGGACAACCGGTCCAGTTGGAAGGATTCGACGAACCGTGCAAGAAAGCTTTTCATACGCTCAAGGACGCCATCTTGGCACCACCGGTGTTGGCGCTGCCGAAGAAGGACCTACCCTACTCGGTAGATACCGATGCAAGCGACTACCAAATAGGCGCTGCACTATTTCAAACACACCCGGATGCGCAACGCAAACCCATCGGGTTCTTTTCAAGAACGTTAGCCGCAGCCGAGAGAAACTATTCTGTATCAGAAAAAGAATGTCTAGCGGTAATTTGGGCCGTATAGACCTTAAGACCATATCTATATGGCGAGCACTTCGTCGTGCATACCGACCATGCCTCATTGACGTGGTTGATGAACGTAACCGACCCCAGCGGGAGATTAATCCGATGGAGGCTCCGCCTCTCGGAATTCGATTTTGAAATCAAGTACAAAAAGGGAAAGGCTATCAGCCAGGCGCACGCTTTGTCAAGGTTACGAACCGCAGGAGAAACCGTCGACGAAATCGACGACGAAATCCCTTGTTTTATGGCCGAACCGGCCGAGGGTACAGTGGAGGACGAGGAAAGTATTGACGCGGCAGACGACATCCTCGCTCTTGAGGGGGGGACCGCCCCTGATCGCCTCGATCAATTCCAAGCTGTCACTCCGGAGGAGCTCATTCGCGACCAAGCCGTCGACCCCTTCTGCAACCGCATCAAGGAAGAAATGGACGCCGGAAAGGTGAGAACGTTCAGCACGGAGACCGAGGAACTCGAAGGAACTCTATGCCGTACCGCGGCAGAGTTTGTACAAGTGGTAATACCACAATCGTTAAGGGACCGCGTCCTAGGGTTGAGCCACTACGCAAATTGGAAGGCCACCCGGGAGGCAGGAAACTTTACAAGACTTTGAGAAGATATTTTTTATTGGCCTACGATGGCCCTAGACTGCTATGCAGTCGCGAAGAATTGCGCCGCATGCGCGCGGGAAAGGGTGAAGTTAAGAAAAAACACGAAGGAAATGAAGCTGTTCACGCCCAAAGCGCCGCTGGAATTTGTCGCCATCGACATCCTCGGCGAGCTAATTACAACTAAGCGAGGAAATCGGTATATTCTCGTGATCAGCGATAGATACTCGAAACTGGTACGGACCGTACCGTTGAAGAAGATATCAGCAGCGCACATCGCACAAGCCTTCGTTCACCATTGGGTATTCGTGTACGGACCGCCGGTCAAGCTGCTGTCCGACAATGGAACACAGTTCACGGCCCGGTTCTTTCAGAATGTCTGCCGAATTCTTGGCATACGCAATGTGTTCACGACTACGTACCACCCGCAAACCAACGGCCAAGTTGAGAGATTTAACCGCACGCTGACTTCCGTGTTGCGAAAATACGTTGGAGAGCATCCCAAGGACTGGGACTTATTTAGCGACGCTGTGACGTTCGCCTACAACACACAAGTCCATCGAACTACGAACATTGCGCCCTTCGAGCTGGTGTTGGCTCGGGCGCCGAGAAACATTGCGTTACAAGCGCAACCAACTTTGGAGAACTTCAGCTCGTCACGAGCATACTACCTGAAATGGCAGTCGTGGTTGGAGAGCCTAATGCGAAGCGCCGATAGAAGTTTGCGAAAGGAACAAGCCCGATACAAGCGAAATTTCGACGCACGCCTTCGCAAGCCGCAATACGAGATCCCACCAGGGTCCTACGTGTTCCTCCGGAAGGAGCAGGGCACGGCTAGCGAACCGAAACATAAGCTCGCACAAGTCGCTACAGGGCCTTATCAGGTCAGAAGATCGGATCAACATACGGTAGTCATTGCCATTGGCGATCAGGAGGAACGCGTATCGCGAGACAGGGTGGAATTAGCCCCAAGCCCAATGGACCATGCGCCGATAACCGGCCTACGTCAAGCGCTACAGTTCCTGGGAGAGCCGGAGTTAAACGAAGAAGGAGAGGCAACGGAGGACGAGGAACGTCCTCACACCCGTGCGCCTACGACGGGGGACCAGGATAATTTAGTTGGTCAAACGCCGACAGCGGAGACACCTCCAAACCTACGCGAGCTCGGAACGTCCAGAGAAGAGGACGAGTTGGAAGATCTTCAGAAGGGGGAAGGAGACAGTTCAGAGAAAGGAGAGGAAACAGAGAACACGGAATATGTAATCGACCGGGTCGTCGACCACGATTATCAAAATGGTAATTTGATTCTCAAGGTGGAATGGTACGGTTATGCGCCCGAGGACGCGACGTGGGAGCCCATTGAGCAATTGCCCCGCAGTGCGGCCGTCACGTATTTCCGAAGGAAGAAATTACTCTTGCCGCCGCAAGTCGCGCACGCGCGAGCGGGGTAGGCATCGTCAATAGAATTAGCCGATTAGGAAACGCGGAAGAGTCAGAAGTTCGAAACGAACGGACCCGCAAGCAAGGAAAGTCGGAGCGAGAGGAGTCAGGCAGTCTTCCGTCGGGAACGCCTTTGCAAAAAGGGACTGACGAGCGGGTTACCCTCGAGTCGAGGGAGAAGGAGGGGAAAAGATACAGCTGACGTAGAGGCGCACGCGAGGGAGGCCGATCGAGAGGAAGTGAATGATGCGGGACGCGATAAGACCGCGAGTGAAATGTTGGAATTGTATTGGGGATGGTCCACATCAGGAGGCTCTCGAGTTTGAAGTGATGCGGTGAACAGCGTCGCGGAGAGAGAGTAAGGACAGTCGCCGGAAACGAGACCCCTCGGAGTCAGGAGAAGGGAAACGAAAGACTCAAGCGATTTTGCCTGGGACCCCCGCCCATGAATGAAATGGCCCGCACGACCAGACCGTGGAAGGGAAGATGTACTGTAGTCTCAGGCCGAGGTAATTTACCTCCTGGGATACGATCACACGCGGCCGCCGCGTGCACGTGATGTGACGCCTAGATCGATGATCCGCCCTCATGGGGTGTGATTTAATCAAAAGAAATTGGGGCTCGCTGCTGGTAAGCTGTCAAATGATCAGCACGAGTCGCAGACTGAACTCCGGCCATACGTCGAAAAATTAACTGCAATTAAGGAAAAAGCCTGCACTTGTACGAAACGTTGTTGGCAACCCCCACCGCCGACCGCACAAATGCTAGGGGCTCGCCACCGGCGAAGTTGCGATCGATCGCACATGAGAGCACTTGCCAAGTTCGTTCGCAACACCTAAACCCCGCTCGACGAGCGAGAAGATGGGTCCACATGGACCACTGTTGCCCTGACCCATCGACACCACGTGCAAGTACACGGCTACACAGCGCGGCGTGAAACATCATCATTACGGAGGAGCTTTGTCGCTTCCACATCGACGCCACCCCACGAGTGACTTACTTACCGGCCTGCCGCCATAACCCCCCCATATCTTTCCTATGTCTCCGTTTTTGTCTTTGTTATTATTATTTTTTTTTATGTTTGTTTTCTTTCACGCACAGAGCGCGAACCCCGCGCCGCGACGTCAACCAGCCCATGCAGGAACGGAGTCCTAAAGGAAAAAGGGGCAATAATGACAGTTGTGTACCCTATGAGCGGGAGGAGGATCACGAAGGAAGAGGGGAAACAAACCGCAAATCCGTCGCATGTGCGTTTTACGAACCAACGGATCGTGCCAGGCAACAGCTGATGTGAGCAACGACCGGGATGTACTTGATAATGTGACCGAGGGGTGGAGCGTCATTGATTGACACTTATGAAGGAGCTTTTTTTAGGGGCGTCTGCGCAGGTAGAACAATTCTCATTAGCAGACTTACAAGTCCAAAATGACGCTAGGCTCCGCGACGCGGATAGTGAGCGCACCGATGTATCAGGGGACACAGGAAAGGGGAGCGATGGGATGCTTCAGCCACCCCAGGACCTACACCTCGCAGTTTCAAAGAAGAGGGATTGACAGGGGTGAAGTGCGTTGTATACCCTCCTCTCAGACCCTTCACCCCAACAGCACTTGCTCGAGGGACGAAAACTTCGCGGTAGACTCCAAAAGAGGCATTTCCCAAGGAGGGAAAAACGGACCAGCCGTCGAGACAGGGCGGATCGCAGAATGAAATTGATTTTTATCAAAACTTAAGGAAAACGTGTCGACGTTTGGCGCACGACGTGCTGGATGTTTTGGGAAAATGTAAGACGCGCGCACAAGTCTCGTACCCATACCCAGGCGATATTACGGGCAATTGAACTGCGTAGGAAGATCGCGCAGCGGGGGACGCCCAACGAGAATGTGAGCACTCGCTGAAATTGTGGTGACATTGGAGATCGGAAGGGGGCGACAGCCCAGAGGAGAACGAAGCGGTCGTTTCGGAAAGGTTGTTCCAAATCCCATCGGAACCACATCGAGGACGATCAGGAAAGGACAGAGTCGAAGGAAAGAGGGGGCAATCGCATGGGACCCATGTCACTGCCTGCAGAAGAGGAAAAGGCGCACGGCGCTAACCAGGATCGACGAGTTGGGAGACGGAGATTCGTCGAGTCGGGAGAAGGTATATGTCCTTCGCTTTCTACTTTCAGTTTGCCTTGTGTAGCTCTAGCTCGTTTTATTTTTTGAGTCACGTCGAGAACGCGTTAGCGTCCCTCGGACACTAATCAGCAAGACCACCGGGTCACTTAAGGGTAGGACGAGAGGGATCGGGGACTCGAACCTGTCAGGAGCATGAGACAAGTTAATGCGCAACTTAGGATGGACGCAACGGCGGTCACCGTCGAAAGAGTCATGTCGAAGACGCTACGAACCCAGCAGGAATTTATTGTGGCGACATACCACTACTAGTGGGAACGCGTCTGAACAATTCATACGCACGAAAAATTGGTATCGCCGATAAGATGAGATGATCAAGGTCTGCAAGTGCCGCGCGCTGCTTCGACACAGTAGTTTTCGCTTCTACGCACGTCTTTCGAATAAGAACTACACCGACAACGTCATTTGTCTAAGAACCCAGATTGAGCATGAACAATGCCAAGGATCGTCGATCAGTTTGAATTTAAGGCAACGCACACAGGCAGGGCGCAGTGCTGACGCAGGTCGTCGACCATAGTGAAGAAAAGGGTTTCGCGTGGTCGTGAGGCTGACGAGGACTTTCGGGTTCGAGCCAGTTGTCGCGGTACGAAAATTTCAGGGACGGGCTAGGTCAACCCCAGTGATGACATACACTCGCCGAAGGACCGAGGATCTGCGATGCCTTTGCGCCGTAGACGCATGGAGGCGTTTTTGCCGCACTGTACGAATGACCTTCACGCCGCAGTTCGCTTCACTCCGCACCGATTTGGTGCGCAACTACCAAAGAGGTCTCGTTGCCGCAGACGAAATCAGGATGATCTCGTCGAGACTCTGCTCGTCAACTTCCCGCCGTCCCCTACGAGGATTGGACAGATCGAGTTGAAAAAGAAAGTGTGTTGTTGCCGCTCGTGAGCGACACCGCCGGAAGATGCGAGGATCCCGAACCGATGCGTTGTCAACGAAGAAGAGGTGAAGGGACGTTAAAAAAACTACAAAGTTTATGTGTCTTTCGAAAGAGATGAGAAACGACGATCGTCGTCCCGTACTGTAGGGCTTGCACTATATACCTCGATCATTTTGAGGTTGGGACGAATAAGCTCGTCTGGATCATGCGAGCAAACGAAGGGTGACAATTCACATTTTTTGACGTCTCAGACCCCCCGTGTCTTATTATATTTAACAACAAGGAGTTTTCCAGCGAGGAACACCGAGGCCAAATTGAAGTTGTCAGTATGCCGGGGATGATTTCGCGGTACGCGTGGGATGAAGGTTACGTCACCGCAGAGCTACAGACGTGACGCTGAGAAAGGCCCCGACAATCCACCCAGAGGGGGAACCACTATCGAGGAACTAGTATATTTTCTCGATGAGGGGTCGAAACAGACATCGAGAAAGCTTGAGGGTTATGAAGGAGAAGGGCCTGCTTGGAGGCAAAAGGAGGTGCGACTGCTGTAGAAGAGGTGCACGGAAAATGGATAAGAGAAGGGAGACAGTAACGAGGAAAAGAGAAGGAAAGTGGAAAGAGGAAGATGCGACCGCGGCGACGGGGCGCATACAAAAAAAAAGAGGAGGAAAGTGAAGGTAACGGGGGATACGCAGGTGATTCATTTTATTATCCAAGAGCTACCGGGTGACGTCGATAACCAGACGTCACCCCAAACGGGTAATAATCCGAGAATGGATCAGGGGGTGGGAGTCGTCCGAGTGGCGGGTCAGTGGGGCGGCACACCCAAGGATTTTTCCTTTGGGAGTGAGGTAACGAGTCGAGCAAGGACTCGCAGATCATCGAGGGAAGCCCCTTGGAGAGCTTCACCTTCGATGCCATGAGCGCGGAGCAATGTGCAGTAGATGTCAATGGCTCCGTCGCTCTTTTTGGGAATTGATGGGGACGGTGGGGAAGACAATGCTTCCCTAACCGACAGAGTTTCGGTATGCCCTGCCGAGGGGATATCGACAGCAGGGGGAGCAGCAGCAGGGGCTGCAGGGAGAGGGGAATCGGGAGCAGCAGCAGGGGCTGCAGGGAGAGGGGAATCGGGAGCAGACGGTCGGGGGCAAACGTCGTCTGCGCGGGGATCTATGGCTCGTATGGGAGCTACGTCAGGGGTTGGAACTTGGTTGCCGAATTGGCGACTGAGGCGCGCTTCGGAGGGAGAGCACAAGGCGGATTTCCAAGGGTTGAACCAGACAAAGTCACCCGCCGCACTGTGACTTCGTCCGGGAGAAAAGGACGGGCGTCGCCTCGCGAAGGATCGGGATGAGTTGATAGGGGGGACAACATCCCAGTCGACCTGATTGATCTTTTCGAGTAAGGAGTGCAGTTCGAAGTCGATGTCTGCTCCGCCCAAGGGCACAGTATAGTCCAAAAGGCACATGAGCTCGACGAGCTTCGGAGGAAGATACCAAAGCCGCCAACAATCGTACGCCTCCCAGAGCAAGGTGGCGGCTACCTTCACGCACCACTCCGTCAAAAAGACAACCCACAACCCGTGACGAGGATCAGTAAGATGGCTTCCAAAGTAGGTAAGGATGGGACCGAGCTCTGCCCAAAACCCTTGGCAGACCTCAAATTGTCCCCACCACGAGGGGAGTTGCTGGTACCGGTTGGGATAGTGTGACCGAGCAATTTCCCCCCCTCAACCATTTGGTAAGCTAGGAAATATCCCGTGTCCGATCTCATCTTACGCTCGAATCGGACCGTATGCTGGAAGAAGGGGATGTTCCCGCGTTTCGTATATCGGAAATTGAGGGGGAGGATTGCGCGCGTGTATGACAGGGCATCGTTAGTCACCGTCAGTTGGTTATGCCACAGGCGGTCCGCCTCGAGCACGGGGTTACCCCGTGTCCAGCTGAGGAGGTTGTCAAGGTAATCACGCTCCCCCTCCGTGCGAAACTTCCACGTGTCACATCCGAAGGACGGAGGGATGAGGGCATCGGATAGGGATAGGTCGAGGCGGTCGAGGACGGCTTCCATGAACCGCAGGGATAGGCCCTGTCGGCCACGAGGGGAGGAACGACGCAGGATAGAAGGGGGAATGGCGACACGGGCACGCCAATCGTAGGAGGTAATGGCTTGAAGGGGAAGGTGACCCGGTAACATCCCCGCACCGTCGGCAAAGTCGCGCCCGATGTTAGTGACGTCGCGCACGTCGATGGCGGAAAACCAAGGAGTGGCCGCGTACAGTAAGGGATAGTTGCGCATGGATTTACCTTGGAGCTCGGCTAGTGAGGGGTATCGACAAGGGGCTGATGAAGGATGGAGATCGGGATGAAAGACCGGTTCAGGAACGTTGGTGTTCGGGGGAAGTCGGGGTATAGAAGGAAGGTCGCTAGGAATGGAAGGCGTGTGTGAGAAGCCCACACCGCGGCGACCGCGGGCGGTATGTCCGACAGTGGGATCCGATGAAGGAAACATGGAGATCGTCTTACTCTCACGCGAGCGGCGACCGATGGTCGGAAGAAAAAGGAAGAAGTTGGGAAGCAAGGGAGTGAAGCCGCTGCGCGAGAGCGCTCAGAAGGGGGATATGTAGTGCAATACCCGTCTCGGGTAGGGGGGAGGAAGGAAGTGAAAAAGGAAAAAAACTGGATACTGTAGTCCGGGGTTCGGGGACACGCGTGTGCGACGAAGCGCACGATTATTTTAATTATTTAATTTTATTTACTAATTAGATCTAGAATCTAGAGCCGGGAGCTACTGTACTCGCCCCGGCGGGGCTCTATATAACTTAGCCCTTTGACCGAACAAGTCAATAAACCAACCCGAGTTGCCGGAGTTGAATGTCGCCTTGGTCGAAGTCCGTCTCTACCAAGACGCTCCCTTTCACCTAAGCCTACGGCATCCTTCAGCGCTCGGGGGTCCCTTTTCTTTTTCCTTTATTTCCCTATTCTTTTCTATCTCTAATTCTACCTATTTTTCCCTTATCTTGTGTTGGTGCCATCGGCCTCGGTTGCGACCGAACCGGTGTAGGTGTTTCGAGCCATCGGGCGACACAGTTGACGTAGCGCTGCTACTGTGACCCATTTTCCGACGGAGACCGTTGCAACGACGTCTCCCTCGAAGGGCTCCGTCGTAGTACGAGCCAGTGTTGGTACCATCGGGGTCGGTTGCGACCGAACCGGTGTAGGTGTTTCGAGCCATCGAGCGGCACGGTTGACGTAGCGCTGCTACTTTCATTTCATCCCGTCGGGCTGCGTTGCGACGCCCCCGTCGAAGGCCTTGTCGCGTTACAAGGTGTCGAAGAAGCTCAACGAGCATTGGCCTTACAACCCAGTGGAACCGGGGTACCTACGTACGCGCCCCACCCCACACTCGTCGAGCAGATCTCTTCGCAAGTCTCTACACACCGATCCCGGGTCGGGCTATTTCTCTGTGCCCCCCCCCATCAGGGATCCGAGCTACTACGAGTCGCAAGCTCGTTTAAACGGAGAAGGGAGAGTCGGACACTCCGTAGCGCTGTGCCATCGGCAGTTCTTCTTTTTGTTGCTGTTGTTGTTTTTGCTGGACCATCGGACCGCGGTCTCTGCCCGACAGGCGCATTGCACTACAATGTGTATGCTGCCCTGCTCGTCTCTGGTGATATGCCATCCTAGGTAGGCTGTGGGGAGGCCAATATTGTTGATGTTATATTTCTTTTTGAGTGTGGCGAGGAGATCGTCGATGAGCGTTTGGTTCGAGGCGGTGACCAGGAAATTGTCCATACTGACAGTGACCAGTAGCGTATCTTTGGTTGTGCTGAGTGTAAAGAGGCATGGTTCGCTGCTGCATTACTGATACTCCTGTGTGGTGAGGTGCTTCTGCGGCCCTGTGGTGTATCGGTGTCCGGCGGAGCAGCCGCCGTATAGGTTGCCATTGAGTTGGCCGGCTTTGTGTTTGTGCTTCATAGTGCCGTCGAAGCGTGGGTGCTGGCGTACGTACACAGGGAATTGAGGGTTTTGTTTCTCGTGTAAATGTGCTGCTTTGATGTCCATGTATTGGAATAGCCAGCAGTGCGCTGCCGCTACTGCGAGAGGTGTCCGTATTGATGTTTTCTCTGCCATGAATGTGGACATGCATTTGGGATCGAAGTGTTGTCCAGGTTGCATCCTGTCGCCCCTGATGGAGCAGCGCGCTTTGCGTTTGGCGCTTTTGCCGTCCGCGGCACACTTGTATCGGTATGTCATGGTAAGCCGGATGTGTTTATCGTGGAGAGGTATTTGTTTGGATGGTATCCTTTTGATGGTGCCCTATTTGTCGAGCGTGTCTAGCTCGTCGTTGTAGTGCAATGCGCCTGTCAGGCAGAGACCAAGGTCCGACGGTCCAACACAAACAACAACAACAACTGCCAACGGCACAGCCCCCCGAGCGCAAAGGATACCGTAGGCTAGAGTAGAAGGGAATGTCTTGTAAAAGACGGACTTCGACCAAGGCGATATCAAACTCTGGCAACTCGGGTTGGTTTATTGACTTGGTCGGTCAGAGGGCTAAGTTATATAGAGCTCCGCCGGGGCGAGTACAGTAGCTCCCGGCTCTAGATTCTGGATCTAATTAGTAAATAACTTAAATAATTAAAATAATCGTGCGCTTCGTCGCACACGTGTGCCCCCAAACCCGGACTACAGTGTCCAATTTTTTTCTTTTTCACTTCTTTTCACCCCCTTGTCAGGTGCATATTGCACTACATATCCCCCTTCTGAGCGCCCTTGCGCTACGAAACACCAACTCAAACTCTCCCGGTCCTCCTGACTCGCACTCCTTTCCTGCATCGCCCCTCCGTCCGACGGTGTCTTCGTGACGCCCTTTCTGTCTCGTCCACTCCTCTTTACGCAACTCCGTCGCGGTGTGTGTAAGCAAGGGCAAGATGAAACCTCAAGTCTCCGTATGTCCCCGATTGGTCTTTCTTCCAATCACGCGTCAGATTCGCCCGTCTCACAAGCGGACGAAGGCCCCGTTCAGAACTCCGACGTTCGACTGCCTCGTCCATTTTCCCGCTTCCCGTCTCTTTACATCATCCCCTTCGTATTCCCCTGCAGGTCGCCGAGCCTCCTTCCCACCACCTGGGTGGGGCCTACGACACTGATTCCGCCGCCCCAGCACGGTCCCAAAGTATGACTCAGTATCGAGGGTCGACTTCTTGTCGTCCCTGCCAGGGGCCTGTGCTTAATTTCCCACTCCCCCTTTTTCTTCACGGGTCTCGTGCGACCTCAAAAACGCAGGTGTCTAGTCTACGCCTTATCTACGTCCGCGTAGGACGTACGTTCCAATAATGAAGAAACAATTGCTCCTTTCGTGCGTCGCGGCATGCGTGGAAGGGGGTTAGCGGATCCGCACCCTTGCGATTTGCTTTGTACAATTTGGCGTCTTAGCTGTCGTCATCTTCCCGCTTCTCCTTTCGTGCGCCGCGGCATGCGTGGAGGGGGGTTAGCTGATCCGCACCCTTTCGATTTGCTCCTGTAGAATTTTGCGTCTTAGCTGTCGTCATCTTCCCGCTTCTCCTACCATCACTTGTCGATGCCCCAACGCCGGGTCCCGTCCTCTACTTCTTCAAAATAAACAATAACAAGAAGTAGGGAGTCAAAAGAAATGAAATGAGAGTGAGGGTCTGTTGCGTTATTTCGGATCTTATCGGAGAATCATGCGTGAAGCGTGGTGCATGTCGATGCGTTCAGCGATTGCCGTCTGCGAACTGTGTCATCGACCTCGTGGTCAACGTTGATGTTTCGTTCTTGGCCGTTGGTTTAGTTGCCCGTATACGCGTGTACTGTATCAGAGTCGGGAACGCCAGTCACGAACTTGAGAGTGGGTCCACCGCGCATGATCAGCCAGAAAACCGGCTGTTTCGAAAGTGGCGGGCAGACGTGCCCTCATTATGCGCAAACAGCGCGCACTCGCGCGTTACTTCCGTCCCAACGGTGCGTCAATAGGGCTTCCCCGTATCCCTTGCACGAACGTCATTCTCCTCGTTATAATTTCGTAGTCCTCATAAATAAGCACCCTCAAGAATGGCAGGTGCCGGTGATCGACAAAGAACAACAAAAAGTAGAGAAGGAGGTTCGTCGTCGTGTTACTCCCTTCTTTGGCGGAGTGAGTAGTCGTGGGATCGGCGGTTTTGGCCGGTGCCAACAAACCGGCATGATATCTTACGTGAACTGTCGTTCTTATTAATTTCGTTAATATTCTCCAAGGGTGCCTTGCACCTCGTTCCTCATGAGCTGGCGTGCGATGCACTCTGGCTACTAAGTCAAGTAACGCATCGTTCGGTCCGATTCTGTAGGGACCCCATTGTCTCGCGTGGTGATGACGGACTAAAAATAGTCTCACGTTCGTCGTGTGTCAACACGACTGCTGATCTAGCAGAAGCGTGTGCGTCCGTGTCCCCACCTCTTCGCCTGAGTCTATTTAGTTTCTCTGTCGTCCTACCCAGGCTCCGTCTCGTCTTGCCCGTCGGTAGTTGCAGGCCGAGTATCTCCTCGACAGTACAGCAGCACAAATTGAGACAAAACGAGCAAGGAGAATACAAGAACTGAAACTAATCGGATAATGAAGGAAGGGCGGTCTCCGGTTTCTGTAGCAACATATGGATCGTCGTGATCACAACCTCGTAGAACGTCGCTTTCTCTCCTTCGGAGTCGCTCGCTCTGCCGTAGTCTTTGTGGTGCTTCAGGTCCGAGGGGTGGGGCCTGGGGCCCCGATCGCATTATCAATAAGGATATCATGGAAACTGTGCTCCTCCCTGAAGCGAGGGTTTCCTCGTCTTCCCTTTTCTGGCTCTTCGTTTGCTGCCGGGAACGGGGAGAAGTATCGCGAAAATTCATGTTCGCGGTCTTTTCTTCAGACTTCTGAAATGTGAGTAGCATTAACAAGGTTCTTGGAGAAGGGTGGTCTTCGGCGTCCGTTCTTCCTTGCCAAGTTGGGTTCTCCCCAAAATGTCATGTAGTACCACCCTTCGATTCAACACAATTTCCGTCGCACCTGGGCCTTTTTTTGGCAACGACTCGCACCGGAACGTGCCGCCACTCTGGGTAGTGCGTGCGGTCACGCGCGAAGTGTACATTTTACCTCAAGGCTCGAGGAACAAATGAGGCCGGATCATCCACATGCGAACGTCCTTTGCTCTCTAGTTTCTCACTGTGCTTCTTGAAGAAATTGACGAATAGTCTCCCGTCAACTGTCATTGGGACATCCGCGTGCAATGGGAGTTTTTTCTTCAACGTAGTTAAGCTTCCCGATGAATTTCCACTCTTTTCTGCCATTCTTCGATCCTTCCGTGCTCTTTCGCCTTCCAGCCTGTCTTTCGAAAATGGGCTACAGTACAGTCAGGCTATCACAAGCATCCACATACATGAATGTGTATATAAATTTTTTTTCTGTCGTTGCTCGTCGATGATCGGCCTTGTCGATCTTCTATCGCGCTTGTTCATCACACAGGGCTACAGATTAGCTTGTCAATTTCTCTCTTCTTTCCATTTTTTCTCTCTCCTGGTGACCACGACGTGGTCGGTTGTGATGGAACGTCCGGTGAGCTGCTTCCAGGTTCCATAAAAAGCGCTCAGCGCTACGAGATGCGGGTTCGTCCACAGCGGGACGTATCTCGCCACATCTCTCGATATCCTAAGTACGGCGTTGCCTCTTCGGCTCCCCCTCGATCGCGAGTAGGCCGCGACGCGGGGCGTCGCTTGGTGTATCCCCGTGGGCTTGTCTGAAGTCTTTTTGCGACGATCGTCGATCGTCTACCAGACGATCCGTTTCCTTCTAATTCTCCTCTGTAACGAGGTCCTGTTGAGCGATACAAAACAAAACATAAACATTGACAAAAGAAAAGATATAAGCGCGAGCGGATGACGTTGTTTCGACAGAGGCAACGGTCGTCGTGGTCGCGATTCGTGCACAGCACTGTTATCCCAAAAAGGCTCAGCATCCCATGCGCTCGACCGCGTCTCTCTTTCCTTAAAATTAGTTAAAAATTCCGAGCGGTGTCCTGTGTTCCACTTGGGCATCGCGACACTTTTTGATATTCACGGGGTGTTGTTGCGGTGTACTCGGAGGTGTCCGGAAGTAACACCCCCTCGATTTACACTCCGGGATGTCCCGCGGCTTACGCGATGGGCCATCCAACGGCAACTGCTTGCCCTTCGGACTCTCCCCTCGCATCGTGGTGCATCTCTTCATCCTCAAGAGGTACACCTCCCACGCCTCCGACACTCGTTCCTGCCAATACCTCAGCTTCGTCGCACATCTCATCATCCACTTCCTCCTGCTTCGCCTTGCCCGCGTACACATGCACATCAGCTACATCCTTTGAACACCTTCTCCCTCGGCTCGAAGGTAACTCACTCGTCCGTCTGACGCACCCCCATGTCCACCGTGGAGGGCAGTAGTCTGCTCCTCCTTTCCCTGTTGCCCCCACAGTATCAGCGAGAATAGCCAACTTGGGCGGGATATTCGGGTGTATAACATTCGCGACCGACACAACCAAATCGGTAGGCCCACACACACATGACCACAGAACCACGCTTGTTCCTTCACTTACCCCCTTTCAAATGCGTTCCGCTCTCCCATTTATGCCGCCGTCTGGTAGCCACCAGACACTTCCTCAATTACACACAGTCCTTCAACCAGTCGTCGGCCATTTAAGCGTTTCCCAAACGACATGAAGTACGCCCCTCTGGGAAGCTCTGCCTTAATCTTATCTTCGTGCACGGTCACTCGTAGAGCATGCGTCTTCCGGACTCCGTCCTGTCTCACGGCGTTCGCTACGTATATATATTTTTTCTAATCTAACTAATGTCACCTGGTTCGCCATCAACGTCGTGCATCCATTTTCTTTTCTCTTCTTGTAAGTGGACGACTTGGTTCACCTCCCTCATTCTCTTAGGTCCACCGGACGTTCCCCGGGGCTGTGTCTTCGACATCAAAAAAATAAACAAAACCGAAACAAAGAAAAGGAAAAGCAAAGAAAAGAGAGGTCATCGTTATTGCCCGGTGAGTACGCTGCTCGTGGTAAAAATGCGGTTGCGGTGGTGTTTGTCGCAATCGGCGGATCAACAGCAACGACCCATTGGAACGACATCCACTCTGGCGATTTCTCAATCTCCTGTAGGCATGAACATTGTCCTTGCTCGGGGATCCTCTCGTTTGTTAAACGTCCGTCTCACGGCTTGTCGAGCCTGCTCAACACATTCGAGGCGAGTTGACAAGGCTGGCGTTCGCTCTGATACCGCTCGCTCAATAGTTCGCTTTCGACCCCCATTAAATTCTCAAATAAATTACGCTTCACGCGCGTGTGGACCACTGATCCCATTCGTAATTTCAAGGGCATCCGGTGATTGTGCGTGTGTGTTCCAAATGTGTGTAGTGCCTCATCTCCTTCTGGCTCTATCTATGACGTAGGAACACCTGTCGTAGAGTCATGTTCTCTTACGTCTCTTAGCTCCTCCTCGGCCTTGCCCTGAATGGTGAGAATCCCGCGACGCGGGCGTCAGCCGTAACCGTGTCAACTGCGGAATTGATCTCGAAGATCATCGCCTCTTCAATGTCCTCCTTGGACTCCTCATAGACTTGCTGACCGACCTCCGCGGTGCGGGGTCGTGTCCCTAACGTCTCAAAAAATAAAATAAAATAGAACAACACAAAAGCAATCACAAATAAAACAAAAACGAGACCGAACAGTTATGAAGGTAAGAGTGAAAAAGGGGGATTATCCAGTCCATTTCCGCGTTCTCCCAGCGTTCTTTCTTCGCTTGGTACATCGTTACGCGAGTTCCGACCTGAGTATCTCATCGCGACGCTCATCCTACTCGTGCGCGCTGCTCTACTTGCGGGTGGCTGTCTGAAGGCCCCTCATCTCGTTCGTTCCATCCCATCGTTCCCCCTTTTCTCGACCCTCAGGTCGGCTCGCTCTGCCCAGTGCGAATTACCGCACTGACACTGACATGTGAAATTCTTGATTACCACTATCCTGATTGCGCTTGCGCGACCTGCGCGGGCAAGGACAATCTTTTCCATCGGAAATAAGCAACAGCCGCGCTGCGGGGCAATTGCTCAATGGGTTCCAACGTTGCGTCATTGAGGGTATACCCATACCATCTCACTTTGATAATTAATTTCTCCCCGTCGTAGCCGTGGCCCACGATCTTGTCGATCACATACTCTTGACTCTCGGCTCCTTCTTCCTGCGTGTACAACCGTCCTTCCCCCTTCCGAAGAGCCAGCGACTCATCCTCATCCTGTTCTTCCGAACCTCCCATCTCTTGTAGATCGGGCAGGATGCCCGCAGCTTCCTGCTTTATCAACGGTCCTTCATCCGTTCTATTCTTCGCTTGCGCAGCGGGGTTTTCTCGTTCCCCTTCTCGATTGAGGAACTGTAGCGCTTGTCGTGGCCCGATTATCGGCGTGTAGCCCATGGGACTAGGGGCTAATTCGACTCTATCTCGCCACAAGCGCTCTTCTTGGTCGCCGATGGCAATGACGACCGTATTCTCAGTTGACTCCTTCACTTGATATGGACCCGTAGCCACTTGTGCCAACTTATGTTTCGGCTCGGTGGCCGTGCCTTGGTCTTTCCGAAGGAATACGTATGATCCTGAAGGGATGTCATACTTCGGCTTGCGGAGCCGTGCGTCAAAGTTTCGCTTGTAGCGCGCTTGTTCTTTTCGCAAGCTCTTATCAGCGCCTTTCATCAGGCTTTCCAACCACGACTGCCATTTCAGGTAGTACGCTCGATTCGGGCTAAATCCTTCCAAACTTGGCTGTGCTTGTAACGCAATGCTTCTCGGCGCCCGAGCTAACACCAGCTCGAAGGGCGCGATGTTTGTAGTTCGATGAACTTGCGTGATGTATGCAAACGTCACAGCGTCGCTAAATAGGTCCCAGTCCTTGGGATGCTCTCCAGCATATTTTCGCAACGCGGAAGTCAGCGTGCGATTAAACCTCTCAACGTGGCCGTTGGCTTGCGGGTGGTACGTAGTCGTGAACACATTGCGTATACCGAGAATTCGGCAGATGTTGTGGAAGAACCAGGTCGTGAACTGTGTTCCATTGTCGGACAGCAGCTTGACCGGGGGTCCGTACACGAATATCAAATGGTGAACGAAGGCTTATGCGATGTGCGCAGCTGATATCTTCTTCAACGGTACGGTTCGTACCAGTTTCGAGTATCGATCGCTGATCACGAGAATATACCGATTTCCTCGTTTCGTTGTAATTAGCTCGCCGATTATGTCGATGGCGACAAACTCCAGCGCAGGTTTGGGCGTGAACAGCATCATTTCCTTCGTGTTTCTTCTTAACGTCACCCTTTCCCGCGCACATGCGGCGCAATTCTTCGCGACTGCGTAGCAGTCTTGGGCCATCGTAGGTCAGTAAAAATATCTTCTCAATGCCTTGTAAAGTTTCCTGCCTCCCGGGTGGCCTGCCAATTTTGCGTAGTGGCTCAACCCTAGGATGCGGTCCCTTAACGATTGTGGTATCACCACTTGTACAAACTCCGCCGCGGTACGGCATAGAGTTCCTTCGAGTTCCTCGGTCTCCATGCTGAACGTTCTCACCTTTCCGGCGTCCATTTCTTCCTTGATGCGGTTGCAGAAGGGGTCGACGACTTGCTCGCGAATGAGCTCCTCCGGAGTGACAGCTGGGAATTGATCGAGGCGATCAGGGGCGGTCCCCCCCTCAAGAGCGAGGATGTCGTCTAACGCGTCAAAACTGTCCTCGTCCTCCACTGTACCCTCGGTCGATTCGGCCATAAAGCATGGGATTTCGTCGTCGATTTCGTCGACGGTTTCTCCTGCGGTCGGTAATCTTGACAGGGCGTCAGCTTGGCTGTTCGCTTTGCCCTTCTTGTACTTGACTTCGAAATCAAATTCCGAGAGGCGGAGCCTCCATCGGATTAATCTCCCGCTGGGGTCAGTGTCGTTCATCAACCACCTCAATGAGGCATGGTCGGTATGCACAATGAAGTGCACGCCATATAGATATGTTCTTAAATTCTGTACGGCCCAAATTACCGCTAGACATTCTTTTTCTGATACAGAGTAGTTTCTCTCGGCTGCGACTAACGTTCTTGAAAAGAACCCGATGGGTTTACGTTGCGCATCCGGATGCGTTTGAAATAATGCAGCGCCTATTTGATAGTCGCTTGCATCGGTATCTACCGAGTAGGGTAGGTCCTTCTTCGGCAACGCCAACACCGGCGGTGCCAAGATGACGTCCTTGACCTTATGAAAAGCTTTTTCGCACAGTTCGTCGAATTCTTCCAACTGGACCGGTTGTCCCTTCTTCAATAGTTGATTGAGCGGATGCGCGATTTTCGCGTAATGTGGGACAAACCGACGGTACACATTACAAAGTCCCAAGAAGCTTCTGAGCTGGGTCTGCGTTTGAGGGTACCTCACTTGTTCCAACGCCGCGATGCGAGCGGCATCAACCTCCAATGTACCTGGCCGGATGACATGGCCCAGGTACTTGATCTTTTCGACGAAAATTTCGCACTTGCGAAGCTTGAGCTTCACACCTGCCTTCTCCAATACAGACAGTATTTCATCAACATGAACAATGTGTTCTTCCCAAGACTTGCTGAAGATGATGATATCATCCAAATACACCAGACACCACTTCCATCGGAACGGAGAGAGCAGTATATCTATGGCTATCTGAAACGTCGCCGGCCCGTTGGTAAGCCCGAAGGGCATTCTTGAGAAGCGATACAGACCTGAGTGACACGAAAATGCGGTCTTGTCGCGGTCGCACTCAGGGATAGGCATCTGCCAATATCCCGAGATCGCGTCCAACGCGGAGAAAACCTTGGTGTCACCAAGCGAGTCCAGGCACTCGTCCATGCGCGGTAATGGGTACGTGTCTTTTACCGTCACTGCGTTCAGCCTGCGGTAGTCTACGCAAAAACGCATTGACCCGTCCGGCTTGGGCACCAGCAACACGGGCGACGCCCATTCTGACTGCGCTGGTTCTATCACTCCTGCCTCTAACACCTTCTGTACTTCTGCATCTTCAATCTCGCGGGCTTTAAGTCCTGCCCGGTACGGGGCTTGCGCAATTGGCCTTGTATCCGGGGCCAGTTCAATCCGGTGGACCGTGGTGTTGATCTCACCAAGGGTCCCATCCCACATGCGGGAATATTTTTTTAACATCCGACGGAATCTTTCGCACAGCCGGTCCGGGACGTGGCTCAGGTCGAGCTCCTCCACGTTCGGCGGGGGAGGCTCAATCCGCCGCTCCGGCTTCGTAGTTGCCGTCGCGGAGAGCCCTTCCTCCCGTTCTCCTTGATGGTCCTGGCGATCTTGTTCCGACGGTTCGCACCTTCTCTCGCCCGTAGGCGGCGGGGGGAATTAGTAAATCTTTCCTCGTCCCTTTCTTGAATTCCAAGTACCTCACCAATGGTGGAATTGCTCTGGAATACGGCCTGCCGGTGCGGTAGTAGTTCCGCCACCACTTGGCCTTGTTGAACCCTGACAGGGTAATTTCTAAAATTCGCTACAAGCAATCTAAAAGGTTTGTCAGGCTCAACCTGAACTACACCGTTGGTGCTTACCAGTCCGTGCTTGTCGTATAGGGGTGCGTAGAGTTGAACGACGACCAAGCCAGTCGTCTTCGAGGTGCATTCCACTACGTGTTGCGTCCCTGGCCCAATGGTCGTGGCTCTTGCCACCTTCACTCTAAGGGAAACTCGCTCCCCTTTTGCATCAATCTCGCCCTCTCCGGGGACCAGATGCTTCTTCGATTTTCTCGCCGAGAACCGCCTTACGATTGGAACTTCCGAGAAATCTGCCAACTCAACTGTCCTCTTCCGTGGGTAGATAGCCTCCACGAACCTATCGCAATAGTCCGCTCCTAGAATCAGCGGTACTGCGAGCTTTTCGCACACAATAAATTCGGCAGCAGCCACAAATCGTCCAAGTCTCACGTGCATCTTGATGGTTCCGAGAGTATGGAGTGGCCTGTTGTTCGAGTCGCCAATGTCTTGGGTCGGTCCGTAGGACACCAACATTTCCATTCCTGCCGGAAGTTCCGACCTTCGAACCAAATTCCGTCCGGCACCTGTGTCCAACACGGACAACACTCGACTCATCAATCCGACAGTTGGTCCAATATCCGCGTAAAATTTGTAGTTTTTTCGCGCGAGGACCAAGATCTTTTCAGGGCATTCTTGTCGCTTAACCCTGTACCAGGGCCTACGAATGTGATCCATCGGACGATCCTTGTCTCGACTTACAATTTTCTTGACAACAGTCGGCTCCTTCGGCCTATCCACTATTCCAACTACCTCCTCGTCGAGGCCTTCCCTTCTTGCTAGAGACGGGGAACGAGACTGAGTCCCGGACGCAGTACGTTGAACCTGCGCCTCTCGTGACTCCCTCGAGATTCCCCTCTCTAGTTTCCCTGCGGCGGCGGGTTCCTTCTCACGTCCGACGACGCGGGCCCCGCGGCGGGCCCTCTGAAGGGTTAGTTCGACCTCGGCGTTGAGGCACTCGGCGTGCTCGACGTCTGCGAATCGAACCAATTTTTGACCTTCAGATAACTCGTCGATGGTATCCCTAACCTCTCCATCGGACACAACGCCTCATAATTTCCCAAAACTCGGTGCATTTCCCGGAGGGAAAGAATGCATATTGGCGCGGCGTGCCCCTTCTCGTAACAATGATTGCACACCAGTCCGTGATTCTTGACGGTACTGCGGCCTTAGTCCTCCACGGGCCGGCGGTCTTCCATGATTTGGCGACCTTCCCATCCAGCCTGGCCTTCGAAACGTTGTACCCTTGTCTTCCATCGGAATGCGCGGCGCCGGTGTGTGGACGCGCCCCCGGAACATCGTCACGGGATCCGTGGGCTCTGAAAACGACTCCGTCGTGTATGTGGGCGTCGGTAGAGTTGACGACCCGCTTGCCCCGTAGTCCTCGTGTCCGTAGCCTTCCGATGGCTCAATAGAATCGCCTTCGGCGACGAACGCTCCCTCGTAATTTTCATTACTTCTCTGCGCACTGCGCTCCCCTGACGCGGAGATTGACTCGGCTAAGTGGACGGCGGCGTGACCTTTACGACCGGGATAAGAAGCCCTCGGCTTGTTTCCCGCTCTGAACGTCGACGGCGTCTGAATCGTGACCTTCTTGGTCTTCTTGTCTTTAGCGCGGCTCGCCGAGCCATGCGCCTTCGCTTAATTCACCAATCCCAAAAATGAGACATATCGGTTATCTTGTCGTGCGAGACCATGGGCTTGATACTGGCGTCTAGCCCCTCGATGAACATGGTCATCTGCTCCTCCATGGAATAAACGTTCTCACAGCGATTACTCGCGTCTGTTAGGCGTATGTAAAATTCCATCTCGTCTTCAGACGATCTCTGCTGAACTTCTCGCAATGCGAGCACGGCTTGACGGATCGCCTCGTCGGTTGCGAAACTCCTCAACAACCACTGTACGGCCTCTGGCCAAACGGATATCTTTCCGTGATGGGCCCCGGCCGTCTGAGACACCGAAGTGTACTGTCTCAAGGCGATGCCGCTTAAAAATTCAGGCAACAGGCGGATCGCTTGCCCCTCGTTCATTTCTTGAGTATCGAACTCTTGAACTAATTTTGCCAAAAAATCCAACACAAGGACCCCGTCCTCTCCTGTGAACGTGTTGTCCTTCTTCACCTTAGGCGGAATATCTCTCCTAATTTCTCGCACGGCGGTCCGCCGGGAACTTGACAAAGATGTCTGCGGGTTCCGCAAGCGGTACGTTCGGTACGAAAGTAACTTCTTGAAGAGGTAGTTGGTCGGATTCAGCTCCTCTAACTCCTCCCATCGCGGCCCGCGCCGCGTTGCGACATCTTCGGGCTCCGCGTCCTTGTCTCTCCGCGAGGCGGACGAAGTGACTCCGCCTCGTCTGGAGGAAAATTTCTTGCTTGACGAAATTCCGTTTCCGTCTTCTGAACGGCGTTCGGAATCGCCCGAATGGTTCGACGAACCGCCGTTACCATCTTCGGAGGGACCCAGCGACTCCGACTGTGAGTCGCGGTTCTCCGGATCGTCACTACAGTGACCCTTGCTTGTACGTCGCTTGTCCTTCTTCGAGGGCTTCGACTTAGAACTCCGCTGCCGAGCGGGCTTGTCCTTCTTCGACCGACGGTCGCCCTCTCTACCCGAAGGGAGCGGCTCGTCGTCCGATCCGTGCGGAGCTTGATCCGCGGCCTGCTCAAGGTCCTTGAGACGTTGCGCGGCGCGATCGAATCGGTCATCGATGCTTGCTCTGAATTTTCCTAAGGACTCCAAGGCTTGATTCGCGTCGCGCCTCGCGTCCTTGACCGAAATTTTCAACGAGGCTAGGACCTCCGGCTCCAGACCGTCGGTCGCCTCACCTCGCTCCTTCTCGACGAGATCCACTCGAGCCGACAGCTCTCCCAAAACGGTGTGGAACTCGAATGCTTGCAACTCCAGTTGCTTCCGGACGAGGGCTAATTCAGCCTCGAGATTTTTCGTCATCTCTTGGCGAATTTCCTCGCCCATCTTCTCGAACCTGTAAGATAGGTTATCCTTGTCGGTTTCAATCCCCGTCGGGGATTCTTGACCTTCGGGATCCGTGGCCGTATTGGCCTGGCTTCGGGTGCGAGGACCTCGCGGGATCCTCGACGCCCTTGCCGATCCGCTCCTACTCGCCCCGGGACCGACGTCTCCGGGGGCGCTTGTCGACATGGTTCGTTTCCAAAAACGAACCTAACTTAACACAAGAAAAAAATAGAAAACGCCACCGCACCTGAATAAACTTACGTCGCAGATAAAACTCCTGTAGTCCGTTTCAGCTTACGCAGTTTCTAGGTCGGGTCTCCTGTACGCAATTCTAGGTCGGGAGACCACTTTTGTAGTGCAATGCGCCTGTTAGGCAGAGACCAAGGTCCGACGGTCCAACACAAACAACAGCAACAAAAACAACAACTGCCAACGGCACAGCGCTACGGAGTGTTCGAAGCTCCCTGTCCTCTTTAAGCCGGTTTGCGGCCCGCAGTAGCTCGGATCCCTGATAAGGGGGGGCAAAGAGAAGGGCCCAGCCCGGGATCGGTAAATGGTGGTAGAGACTTGTAAAGGCAACTGCTCGACGAGTTCGGAGGGGTGTTTAGGTAAACCTGGTCCGATGGGTCGTAAATCCAATGCTCGAAGAGCGCCTTGTACACCTTATACCCTTGATAAGGTCTTCGACGGGGACGTCGCAACGTAGCCCGTCGGGAAAGAAGAAAACGTAGCAGTGCTACACCGCCGTACTGTCCGATGGCAAAGTACTAACACAGGATCGGTCGCAATCAGATTCCGATGGAACCAACGCTGAGAAAAGCACCACTGGTGCGCCAACACAGAAGCCCGATGGCTAATGACGTCACGTTGCGGATCGCAATCCAACAACGTGGGACCAACTCAAGATTAAGGGAAATTAGGATAGGGAAGTAAAGGAAAATTGATAAGGAAAAAGGGGACCCCCGAGCGCAAAGGACACCGTAGGCTAGAGTAGAAGGGAATGTCTTGTAAAAGACGGACTTCGACCAAGGCGATATCAAACTCCGGCAACTCGGGTTGGTTTATTGACTTGGTCGGTCAAAGGGCTAAGTTATATAGAGCCCCGTCGGGGCGAGTACAGTAGCTCCCGGCTCTAGATTCTAGATCTAATTAGTAAATAACTTAAATAATTAAAATAATCGTGCGCTTCGTCGCACACTTGTATCCCCCAAACCCAGACTACAGTATCCAATTTTTTTTCCTTTTTCACCTCTTTTCACCCCACTTGTCAGGTGCGTATTGCACTACAGTCGCTCGTGGGCGGCTGCGCGTTGCTCCGCATCCGAGTACTGTCGGGCAGCTTTGATGTGGCGAGGTACGGGCGTGGTGCAGTGTACAGTGCGTGGGCGGTGGCTGATAGAGGGGTTGTTTGTTAGGTTTGGTCGGGGTCTTCCGCCGCGGCGGTTCCGTTTTGAATGCGTTGTTGATTACAGTTCGGTTGTTGTCCCGTATTATTGCCTGCTGGCTGTCGAATGTGACGGAGCAGTTTAGTGACGCTAATGATTGGACAGATACCAGTGTGTATGGTACTTGTGGGCTGTGGCCAGCTCTGATATTGAGGGGGTGTCCGCTTTTCGTATACGTCTGTATCGTGCCGGCATGTGTGCATGGCTTGGTGTGGTTAGTAGCGGTTATTGATTTTGTGGGTTGGGTTAGTCGGTGCATGTAAGGGAGGTGTCGGGAGGTGTGGGTGGGGTGTGTTGTTGAGTCCAAGATGAACATACCCTCCTCTGCATATAGGCCTTCGTCGTCGGATGCTGTGTACAGGTGATCGTGGTCATTGTACTGTTGCGGGTTGGGTTCCATGATGGCCCTTGCCTTGGCGTAGGTTCTCTTCGGTGTTGCTTTCTGGTATTGGAGGTGGGTTGGGTCGCGGCAGTCGATGTCCGCGTGTTGTGGGTGCCTGAATCCTTTTGCCATGTGGTGTCGGCAGGGGTTGGGGTGGCGGAGGGCTGGTCGGCGGACAGTGCGTGGGAGACCTCGTGGGATGGGATGGTATGCGTTTGATGCAGCTGCAGTCTGTGGCCAAAGGTTGCTTGGGTTGAGTGCTTGACGGTATGTGTCGATGCGGTTGTACTTATGTACGAATTCTTTGACGTCTTTGGGTTGCAGGGCCAATAGCTATAGGCCGATGTCCGCGGTGGCTGAGTTTTTCTTGAAGCCTTCGATCATATAGTCCACGGTGGTGCTCATGTTGGCTATGTCTGAGATGCGTGCGGCGGTCATTTGAGCTCGAATGGTTTCGTGTTGTTGAACGTATTCTGTTAGCGTCCGGCCTGGTGCGAAATGGCATTGTTCGGCGAGTTGCTTTAGATAGAGATGGTCGCTGACTTTGGTGGTGTCCAAGTGTGCCTTAAGCTTTTGCAGGATGTCATACGGGGTCGGTTGTTTGTCTGGTATGAGGAGCAGGTTGATGATATCTGAGGGGATTGTGGCGATCATCTTGCCTATGACGACGTGTTTGACTCTTGTGTATGTTTTGAGTTCCTGTTCGTCTTCGGGAGCTGGCGGGTGGCCTACGAGGTGTGCGATTGATTCTTGGGTATAGACTGCCGATCGGATAGCCAGGAGCCACGGTCCATAGTTTGATCGGTCGAGCTTGAGGATGTCCTTGAGGTCCATGTTTGTGTGGGTCACTGAAGGGACGGTGGATTGCTTGGGTGAAGGGGGAATGTAAAGGAGTTTAGGGGAGTGCAGCGGGATGTTGATTGATGAGGATTCAGAGAGGATTCGACGTGGGCGTGTGTTGGTCGTTCCTTTCCAGCTGTGGGAGGTGCAAATGCTCGACGGCTGCGAGTGTGAGTAGCGCGATCCAGTTTGGTTTCAGTCGGGTGTAATGCGTAGTGGTGCGAAGCGGGCCATAACCTGATGAATCTTAATCCTCATGGGGTCGTCTTTACTCGTCGTTGCCGTCTCGTGGGTCTAAGTACCGCGAATGACAGACTGTGTTGCGGCCAGTCTGTCCTTGCGGTCCGTCAGAGGGATTGAGACGAGAGGGTGGTTCTCGAGTGAGAGGTACCATTATGGTTGAAAAGTTGTTTGTAATGTGCCCCTCTGCAAGCTATGCCTCGGGGCGCCACTTATATACAAAAAGGATGAGGTTTTGATCATGGTATAATGTTTCGCACTACACCTGATCGCCGTAATTAAACTAGATGGGTCAATAATCTGGGTTCACATTTGTCCTGGACCTAATTATTTACGGTTCCGCGTCTAGACAGAATACTACCCGATCTTGGCTTGACTGCATATCGCCATGACGTCCGCCGAGCATTAAAACGAAACTCACACCTGTCTCAATTTCGGCTCTTACTGTAGGCCGTCATGCACCGAGCGTCCTGAACAGTGCCCTGGTATCCAGCCACATCCCAACAACGGATGCCATCAACGAACCACCATCCGGAAATGAGCGCACCTCCTCAAGGTCCGATCAAAAGGGCTTTATTTTCTGCCATGGCTAGGCGCCAGTCCACTACATTCCGAAGCATCAGTAGCCCGCTCGCTGAAACTCCCACTGCCTCTATACCTTCATATCTATTCCCTATCCCACCAGAGCCGACGGGAATCCAAAAACCCCGCCAAGTGGCAACATTGTCCCAGCGGCATGTGGCAGTTCAATGGATGCGTGAAGAGTTCTCTCGGGAAGGAAAGAAAATCTTGTTGCAAAGACTGTTCGGCAGTTCCCCATCCTCTTCGTTTGGAACAATGAGGCAAACTTGTAAAAAACTTCCACATGGTGGTCAAAGCGCGAGGCATTTGCTGAGCTGTCAATACCGGGACGTCGATTGGGAAATCTAGTGGGAATGGCTAGTAAGGGAACGAGGAGGCTAAATGTCAAAGCTTTGGCTGGACGTAAACGTAAGAGAGAAATGTGGGTTGCTGATCTTTACGTCGCCCTCCGATCCGATTTTGACCGCATTCACGCCCTTGATGTCAAGCTGAGTCCATCATTTTTGGTTTGTGCGGCAAAGCATCTCGCTGACACTGCTAAAGAGGGTTGTTAATTTGCTGCACCTGTTGCTGCCAACGAAAAAGCAATTAGAGATCCCATAATAGTCCGATGGGTGCAAGCCTTCATGCAAGTACACGATCTGGTCATCCGACGCCAAGCTGGTAACTTGGCCACGAGCCCTGCTAAGAAAATATACGTAGAAAAGACTGTCGCTTTTCATCAGGATGCTCTCAAGAGGGGATTCGATTCAGGTGCTCTACAGAACGACATGGTACAGAACGCAGATGAAACACACTCTATCTTCAACATGGACAATGGACGCACTTTAGGATTCCGAGGGCAGGACAGCATCAATTATGCGGACGTTGTGTCTGGTGGTGAAGGAATCCCTATGATGGTCAGATTGACTGGGGGAGACTCCTCCGGTCAATCTGACCATCATAGGGATCCTATTTTCCCCAGACACAACGTCCGCATAATTGCTTTCCATCACACGGTCGGCC